>NW_015113099.1:79322-94347 GCF_001443285.1 Poecilia latipinna | reverse complement strand
ATATATATATATATATATATATATATATATATATATATATATATATATATATATATATATATATATATATATATATATATATATTTAATAGAAACAAAACATTGGCACATGTAATTAGATTGTATTGATAGAAATTAAACAGTTTTGAGGTTTTACATAATGAGACAGCAATGCTGCTTTTTCCAAATTTATATCCAAAACATATAAATTCACATCAGTGTGAATATGTTTTTAGAGGGAAAAAATAGTTCTATCTTCGTATCCTGCATTTAAAAGCATAAACAGGTTGTTCAGCTCGGTCACAGACAATAAACAATTAACATCGTCTTTTCACTGCTCTTATTTTTAGAAATTTAGCAAAAGCACATGTCGCTTCACATGTTACGCGATTGTTGTGAAAAACAAAAAGACAAAGTCCAACAAAAACAACATATTTCCTTTTCAAAAAATGCTCCGGCTCCAAGCAACTAATAACACTAATAATAAGCACAAGAGTTGCCTAGTTACCTGCACTTATGCTATTTCAAGCATCGAGAGTCTTTTTATCCTTCTACCTCCTAATAACTAAGCTCTATTGATTTTTTTTCCCTCTAAACATCTGTCCTATTAGTTGGTTCTCATCAAACGTCTGATGATGAAGATGAGGGGTGAGCAAACCGCTGCCGCCATAACAACGAATCCCCATTATTGCGACCCTGGAAAAATACATAGAAGTAGACGGGAGAGGATGGCAAACGGGAAATAATAATGGAGCACTCATGGAGGAAAAGAGGGAGCAGTGTTGCATCTGGATTGTGAGTTGTTCCCTTTTGAAAGGCCATCATTTGTTATTAGGTCTACCAGTAATGAACCATGAAGGGTCCCACAAGGTAACTAATTTCTATTAGCTTCCAACAGATGAGATAAGCTTTGGGAACACGGGGAGGGATACAATAAACCTTGTAACTGCACTAAACATGTATTTCTCAAACCTAAACGCCATCATTTGTCACCGGCAACCGCTGTTTAAAGGGGCAGTAACGTAAAATTGACGTTTTTTGAGATTTACATCATGTTATAATGTTATTCACTCAACAAAAACACAGCGGGAGCGTTGCCTTGATTCTTTCATGCATGTTTAAGGAATCCTTTAATTTCCCATGGCAATCATTCAGGTGTGCAAAACACCTGGGTGGACCTAGCCCCACTTTCAAGGATGAAGCTCCTCCTCAGAGCTGTAGTTTCCAAACTTCAAGACTCCCCCACTCAGCTCTTTCAGACTAGTCCCCAGATGACAAGTACATAGTGACGGGCTCCAGCGACAAGAAGGCCACTGTGTACGAAGTGGTGTATTAAAGAATAAGCGGACACGGGAGACAATAGGATGGACAGAGGCTTTTCTTTATTTCTAGCAAACATCTGGTGGAACTGCACATCTACTGAGCTCATTATGTGAGCTACTTCTCAGTGCAACGCTGGTAAAAATGTTGCTAAAAGGTTAATAGAGGAGTGATGCTGTGATGACTTCCTGGAGACAGAGTTTCAGAAAGAGCAGGAGTTTTTAAAGAGACAGAGGCCCAATTTCAAGGCGCTAAATTAGGAAATCACATCTTTAAATTATATTTGATATATATAGCATTTCATACCAACTGAAGTTACTTGATTGTGCAATAAAATGACCCTACATGCCTGGAAAACACATAGTACTGCCCCTTTAAACTGAGGTTTTACTGGTCATGAGAAGCTCAGTAAATACTGCATTCCCTTTGAAACGCTCCAGCGCACCGTTGCTATGGTAAAATACAATAAATAGCTTTTAAAAAGAAGGTGGGTTAAGCGAGGGGAGAGGCGAAAATCATAAAGAATCTCAGGAACCCCCGGAACATCTGTGCAACCTCCATAAACGCTCCATTGGGACAGATGCTCCCTAACATGGAAATATGCCCCCTCTCTCCCCCAAACCACCACACACACACACACACACACACACTAAAAGAAGAGGCCCCGTTTCAAGCAGGATGGGTGAAGCAGTTCTCGGTTCACCTCTGTTGACCCTACGTCCTTCAAAAAGATGAACCTCAAACACGTCAACGTTCGAGTAAAAATAGAGGGCGGGGTTCGATTACGGGACGTGTGAGGTTCATCTCCCCTTTTTTTTTGTTCTGGGGGAACACGCAATCAGGGCTAAAAATGGCGATAGAGGAGGTACCGATGCATGAAAGAGAGGCGCGCATGCTGAATGCTGAAGCCTTCACCGTCTTTAACAGCTCTTCAATCAAACTGATGCATTTGCCCTTTTTGCAAACTGAGTCTGTGACAGCCAACCCGTCCCTCCCAGACCCAGAACTCAGCACCCCCCCCCCCCCCAACCCCCCACATGAAAAAAAAATAATTTCAATGTGAAAGTAGGTAGAGAGGGCCTGGAATTGGACATGCTCTAATGGCCTTGACCCAGTGTTTTGTTTTTTTCATGATATTGATGTGTCTGGTCGTAATTTCTACGCCCACATTTCATGTATACCACACATTTCACGCAGCTAAATGTTGAGATAATACGACTTGTAGTCAATGGCACTTAGACAGTTCAATCCAATTCAAATTTATTTCATCAAGGACAGCACATTAAATAATAATACATGTCAAGACACAGAGCAGCTGTTGTTTTGAATGTAGGTTTGCTAACCATGTGCTAATTAGCAAACCCAGTTGTTGATTGGACAGCAAAATTTAAGTGAAAGACTCCCGTCACACAGATGCATAAGCTGAATATCTGCGGGTATAAACAAGGAAAACATGAAAGAAAACTAGTTCTTCTCAACAAAATACGTTGGCAGACATCAGTTTTCACGTAGCCATTTTTGTCAATGTGAATCAATCAATTCAGTCCCTGTGAAAGCCTACAAAACTCGGTAGCACTAGGTTTTAGCATATTCCAACAAAGCAAACAAGTAAGCTGACTAAAAAACAAAGAAAGGAAAACTCAACTTTTGTGGAAGACACATCGCAGTGTTAGCTGCATATGTTTTATCCTCCCACAGTTTCATTTTTCATTTATTTCCCAAAAGCTGCTATCTTAAACCATCAGGCATGTTTACTTCATCACTATTACAAATACAGAAGCTTTACTAACATTTTCACCTTTTATAAACACAGCATCAGTCCTCACTATCCTTTTGCTTTTTTAGCTAATCATTGTGATTGCTAAACATATTCCCAAACTTCGATTATGCATTTACCTTATCTGCTCAAGAGTTACTTCTTATTGTTCAGTTCTAACACCAGCTTATTGTTTTTGATTCTTCATCATAATCGTTCAGGAACGCCTCTGCCAACAAAATGGGAGGGGCTTAATATTGGCGTGTTTTTGTGAAGCTGTGTACCGTCTGAGATGGATGAAAATTGGCCTATTGGAAAGAAATATTTCAGAACTCTTTTTTTTCCACTTTAGCTTAAATCAAAAATGTAAAATATTTTGACAACCTAGATGAATCAGTTCTATAAATATCAGCTTGTGTATTTTGGTTTGGTCACACTACATAACCCCAGTAATTTTTTTATGTTTAGCGGGAGAGTGGGGAGGGGGGGTTCATATCGTGTTAATTGAAATCTGCAGTAATTAATATAATAAGCATGTTCTAAGTTTTCATCCAATTTTCCTGTTTTTCTTAAAAACAGAATTAGGAAGATAAGAACTGACCTGCAACAAAGAAAATTTAAGAGAATCTTCAAGAACGCTCCACTAATATTATATCACGGCTTCACATAATTTAGCTATAGTTTGTGCAGGCAACTGAAAGCGGAGATCAGAAACAAGTGGAGTCGTGAATCAGTCCGCTCACTTCCCAGGCAGCAGCCTCCGCTGGGTTAAGAGGTTAGCAGGTTGGTACATGACATCCATCTCCTGCCAAGTGGTGTTATTTCTGTCTGGGCACCTGCTTTGAAGCCGGCTGGAGCGCCATGCGAGCGCAGGCCGTGTCCTCCAACACTTCGGAGCACCTGCACTATTCAGGCGTGACACTCGGCGGCATCCCGCCGTCACTCTTGAACGCGACGTGCTGACACGTCCTCTGCTTGTCCCACTATATTCGGCTGATCCGGGTTCCAAAAATGGGTCACAACTGCTTTGAGGGTCACAAAGGAGTCTGATGCAGATCGTGTTTAAATGTTTTTTTAGTAATTCATATAAATTTTTTGTTTTTTGTTTAATTTCTTTTTACATTATGTTGTGTTTCTACAGTATTTTCCCCAAAGACAACATGACTCCATTTTTACCAGAGTATTAAACTGGTAAAAATGGAGTTACATGAGCTTTACATGACCTGCAAAGCTCATGTAACAAGCTTTGTAGGTGTTTGCTAATTGCTTCTGGCTAGTCTGAAGGAGCTTAGTTGTGGAGTCATGGAGTCGGGGTCCTCTGTGAGGTGGAAGCTTTGAAACTTCAGCTCCGAGGAGGAAAACAAAGCAACATTCCAGGTATGTTTTTGATGAGGGAATAAAGTTTCAATATGATGTAAAGCTCAAACAAGTCGATTTCATGTAATACTGCCCCTTTAAAGCTTATCCAGATCGCAGTGCAGTCCCATAAACCAGGAAGAAGGAAAACAGAATGACTGGTTTTAAATCATAAAAGATTTTTTTCTCTGCTGGCGGCCCTCTTCTGACCTTCTTTGAGAAGTTTCCAAGAGTTCTTGCATTTTTGTGGAGCACAACAAACTTTATCGATTACAAAACATTGTTCTTTTTTTTCCCTCCTCCTCCTACGCAAATCTCCAAGTGGACCGTTTTCCATGAGCTCTTTCGCAGATGTTCGCTATCAAACTGCCGGCTCTTTAAATGTTTCATGAAATGATTAAAGCTCACTTAACATGCTGTAATTTCAGGGATAATTGTTGAGTAAATGCTGAGAAAAACAAAGATGAGGGGGGAAAAAAAATTAAGGTCCCTTTTTATGTTGGTGCTGAAATTAGAGTTTCTCCTTGTAATGAGGTAGACGTCCAGTTGTTACGTTTTGTTAAAATGGAAAAAGTTGTAGCTGGATTATGGTTCATCTAAATTAGTGACTTTTAAATATATGGTTTCCATTTAAATCATTGTGTCCAAGCTGAGTATTTTTCAGATTCATTGTTTTGTTCAAGTAAAGAAGCATTTACACATTATGTCACGCTCTTCAGAAAGCCACCCACTCCGCCAATGACAGACGTCAAAACAAACTATGCACACATTAGCTTCTATAAAGGTTGGCAACAAATAAAAACTTGTTAGCGTAATATTGCGTTTAGCTCATCATCTGGACAAAAGGTGTAAGGGGAAATGCCAATTAAATCATGTGGCATTAATTCAGGCAAGCTCTATGATTTAATCACATCAACAAACATCCTAGGCGCGAGAAGTTAACTGTAATTTTTTAGGCTAGCTAATTCCAACTTTTGGCAATACTGCTGTCCATGAGCCCTGAGTAGGTGTGATACTTCCACAGACAAATTATCTTGACTTGCTTGTTGGCAAAAACAACTTGGGAACAATTGCATTCTCCCAAGATGGGAGTTCAGTCCTCCCATCTCCCACTTTCTACGTTTGACATGGCGCCTCAACGTGATAAAGTGACGTAGTTGCAAAGGGTCAGTAGGAACTAATTCTTTGTTAATATTAATCTGAAATTCAGGATACAAAAAAACCTAAAAACCTCAGATGTTAGTGAAGTAGCTAGATGGCTACTAGCACAGCTCATTAGCTGTGTTACCATTACAATGTGCGCAAATCTTTGTCAATATTCTGCTAATGTTGAAAAAACAGTTTCGCAATTGTGGTGTTTCCATTAAATTTAAACCACACATGAATAAGATTGTTCATGTGATAAGACATTAAAAAATCAGCAACTGATATAAACAGCTACATGAGATGCAGCCATAATTCAGCCATGGCGCTAGCAATCATCATCTATCAGCCACAGGAACAGAAAACTCATTTAGCAAAACTGGCAGAAAAGTTTCATTTTATTTTCCTAAGCGCCTTTTGTCATCCAATGCTTCTCTGGGCAACATCACCTCACATCAAAAGCAGTCACTCCTCTTAAAAGATGGTGAATCTCATCCTCCTGTAATACTTTTTCTGTCTTCAGAATCATGTTTATTTTGCAATAATTTTTAATCAGTACATCCCAAAGACAGCGGTGGGCAGATCAGAGCCATTACCAAAGACAATAGCATGTGTAGGGAAGGTTTGGCTAACACTGCTGCTCTATTGGATTAGGAGGCCAATGAGAGGGAAAGGCGATACTTCATAATGATGTGTTGTGGCTGCCTGAGTAGGCATGGTCTGTGATGAATCGGAAGGTCTGGCTTCATAAATTATAATTATTTCGTGCCAACATGGTTTGAGCGAGCTACTTAGCATCGCAGCATCTATCAGTCGACCCATATGGCTCAGAGATTAACAGGGGACTTTTTATTTTTTTTTTGCAGCCACAAAATATTTCATGACAGAGAGGAAAGAAGAAAGGAAAAATAATATGGTTCTAGAAGTAAGGAGTCGGAATTCCACACAATTTTTTTTATTCCTCCTAATTTTTTGGTAGCTAATGTTCAAATGTTCACAAGAGGTGGGCTAACCTAGTGTATCGGCTAACTTCAGCAGGTTAGCCAGTAGGCTAGGTTAGTCCACCTCTAACAAAACATTTCCCTCCTTTTTGTTGTTCTGCTCCAAATCAGTTATTTTTGTTTGATTTTTTTTTTGGGGGGGGGGGTTATAAAACTGACACAAAAGGTAACATTTCTGAAAGTGTTCCAGTGTGTTTTGAAATGTTATTTTCTCAAACAAAAAAATCTTTTAGTTAATTTCTTTGGCTTGAAATGGATTTTCTAAATTTGTGCCCTTTCTGACAAATGTTTTTCTAAAATACTGAATCTGAAATTCCTTTTTTTTTTTTAAAAAAAAAATGTTTTTTAAAAAATCATCATGTTTTATGTTCTTGGTAATTGTTTTCATCTTTGCGAAGGCTATGTTTAAACAATCATCTTCATATGTTTTTGTTCCATTCAGGTTATAGCTCATATTCAAAAGGCTGGATTTGAAACCTGGGAACAGTGGAAACTTTTGCAGCCATTTGCTAAAACACAAAATCTTACCAAGTATTTCTGCTCTAGTTTTTAGTCCAAATATCTTTGTACTCTCAAAGTTAGACAAAACAAAAATGTTTACACACACACACACACACACACACACACACACACACACACACACACACAAACACACACACACACACACATATATGTGTATATATATATATATATATATATATATATATATATATATATATATACAGTATATATATATTGTTTTAAGTTAAACATTCCTTTATATTGATGAAAAAGTACGAGTTCCACCTGTAGATTATTTCACCCATAATATGAGAAAAAATGGAAGTAGTGCTTTTTTTAAACATTAAAATTTCAACTTAAAACAAGCTTGCTGAAAAGCTTGGCATATTTGAAGTGTACAAAAATATTTGAACTAGAAACTAAAAACACAATCTTATCAAGTAATTTTTGCCCAAAGTGAGGCGCTTCATGATCATTATGATAAAACCTGTGGTTCAAAATGCTTTGTTCTAGTACTTGTGTGATGTTTGTTTCTGATGCGGGCCCAGAAGGCTGTAACTCGCTTTTATTCTGGAGTTTACTAGCTTGGTTGTGGCGAGTTTTTAATTCCATTAGCTATGCGTACATTTCTCGCATGCTTCCTTTTTGCATGTGATTCCCCTTGAATTCCCGGCTATTGTGTAAGTGCCTGGCTGCTAAAGTCAAAAGTAAGAAGAAGAAGGAAAAAAAAAGATGAAGTCCCACTTGAGCAGAGTGACACATGCTCAGACAGGCTTGTGGAGCCAACACTTGTTCTGGGGTTTTGTAATTTCTAATTACCATGCAATTCCAAGTGCTAAGTCTGTCCCAGCCAGCCCTCATTCCCCAAATCATGTAGCAAAGTCATGCTTCATGTCAAAGTAAGGCTTCTACTGTAGGTATCTACGACAAATAAACACTGAACATGTCGACATTAGATGAACTGGCTAATGTGAATCCTCAAGTGAACACTAAATTCCTAATGAATACGGAAGGGGAAACCCGCAAAGACGATAAGTGACGATCCAAAGTGAGAAGAATTGCTCAGAGTAAGTTTGGCTTCTGTCCTGAGGCTCATCCAAAGCTTCCCTGATGTTTCCATGCAAGCAGGCAACAAGTCGCTCCGAGCTCCAGCAGGTTTTAACGTCTCCTCTGTGGTTTCCCCCCGCCGCCCCGCCCGAACCGGGCCGCCAGCGCTGAGAAAAGGGCCCATTGTCTGAGGCAAGAGCATTTCTTGGCCTTGAAACAATCATGCTGTGGGGTTTTCTCCGCTCTCGATGAGTTGCTTGAAACCCTGCCATTTAGCGATCAGCTTTTATGGTTTGCAGGTTTGCACCTTTGAAAGCAATAAAACTTTAGTTGGTTTGTTGGACAAGGCACGCCGTGTGTCTGTGTGAAACATGAAATGTTCAGTTTTCTTTAAAAAAAAAAGCTTTAAAAAGAAATGCATTGCAAGACTAGAGTGAAAAAAATGGATTTAAATCAAGAATTATTCCATTTAATTTTAAAATTTAATCATGTAGATTAACAACGAATACAAAACGAACATGTTCACAAGTTTAATTTAATGATAATAGCAGCCAAATATATATTTTTACCACTTAACCGTTAGGTTTCTTGAAATCATAAGTAGCCCCGAACATGACACCACCACCACCAGCAAGTTAAATCTACACCTAGATTTAGCTTAAATTTAAGCGCAATCTGAGCTACAGTTGCATTAAATGTAAAAGTTAAAGTTAAATGTAAGATGCAATTGTCTCTGCTAAATATAGCTGACGTATATTTAGCTAAATGTAGCTAAAATATAGCTACATTTGACAAGTATCAAATGTATCATTTGCTACTTTGCTACATTTGATAAATGTAGCCATGCTTAGCAAATGTAGCTTAAAAAAAGCCACATTCCCATGCATATGTCTACATTTAGCTAAATTAATCTAAATATTTTATCTTCTACATGTCGCCATATTTAGTTAAATGTGGTTAAATGTAAAGTATATCTAGCTACATTTAGCTAGTGTAGGTAAATGTAACTTACATTTAACCACATTTAGCTGAATGTAGCTGTATTTAGCTGATGGAGCGGAAGATAGCTACGCTAGATAAATGGAGCTAAATTTAGATAAATGTAGCTTTAAAACACTGCAAGAAAATCTTGATAACTTTGTAACAACTCCTCTGTTTAAGTATAAATGTAAGTCTGTCATCTGAATATTTGTGTCTTGTACAAGAAACAATCGTCTGGCTCGAATCATCCTGCTGTTTGCAGTGATTCTTTTTTTCTCTCTCTATCCGAGCGCTCTTGCTGTGAATCCCTGATACTCGGTGAGGAGTAACAATCAAACTGCCGGATCAGTTTCAGCTGGGATATAAAATTAACACAACAAACAGTTCATCCACAACATTTCCTGCCTTTCCAGCCTCTTTATGGAGTCGTAAGGGGGGAAAAAAGAAGAAGAAGAAGAAAAAAATCACCTTCAGAATTTAAATGAAACGGTGTTGGGTTTGACAGAACTCGCTGAAAGTGAAGTGAGTCTAGAATAGCCGTGGCTCACAGATGAGTGGGAGGGGAGAGCCTGATACGGACTCTTGTTATCATAAGCCATATGCCTCCTGCAGCCTGTGGACTGGCTGTAAGGTAAATAAAGCTGATGACAAACAGCAGCAGAGAGCGCTAGCTGTGCCGCCCCCTCGCTCACCTCCTTCCTCATCCCGACAACGCCGGCCGCCAAACGAATTAGCATCAGCTGGCTGATACATTTGTAATCTATTCCGAGCATGGCAAACAATACAAATTGGATTTCTAATTTTGCCTGACTCATTTATGCGACGCGAGCGTGTCGCCATGGAAACATTTTTGGACACGTGGCAACTTTCATCAGAAATACCTTTATCTCCCGTTTTCCACTGAAATTGCTTTCAAAGTGTGTGTGTGTGATTTCTTTCTTTTTTAGTTTTTTTTTTTTTTTTTGCAAAATGAGTTTCACATATTTGAATTTTAACAAACTCTTTAACTCCTGTTACCTCCACATGCCTCCACACACAAACTGCCTACTTTATATACACAAACACACACCGTTCTAGATACTGAAAAAAAAGTTTGTCCCACAAACAAACCCAGGTGCATCTCAAACACACACGTAGGTCTCTTAAGCATTGATTGGCCAGATTAATTACAGCATAGCTTCCGGACACCTATCTGCTCCTAAAGCAAATTCTCATTAAGAAAAAAAAAAAAGAAGAAGAAAGAAACAGAATTTAAAATCAATTCCCAGGCCTCACAATGCAAGCTAAATCTCAGCCCCCAACACACTTTTGATTATCCGACTCCGAAGAACAACAAAAGCAATTAAAGATACCGTTCTCCGGCTCCATTGAGCCATCCTCCCCATGCCAGATAACCTAGAGACACCAAGTGTTCTGATAAATGGGCCGTGAACTTCTATCTGCTAAAATAACAACGTGGCCTAATGTGTCCACCAGGATGCTTATCACAATGTAATCATTGTTGCGTTTGCACTGAGAGTGTGATGTAGGTCAGGGCTGTACGTGGGGGGACGGCGGTTATTATTTAGCTTTGCTTTGACATTTAAAGTTTTCAAGTGTATCCTTGAGCCACCCTGATAGAGCGGCTGCCGTTTCTGTGCCGTGAAGGAAATATCCTTAGCTTTACATCATGTTCTAATGTTATTCCCTCATCAAAAACGTACCTGGAACGTTGCCTTGATTCTATCATGCATGTTTGAGAAATCCTTTAATCTCCCGTGTCAGCCATTCAGCTGAGCAAAACACCTGGGTGGACCTCGCCCCGCCTTCAAGGACAAAGCTCCTCCTCAGAGCTGTAGTTTATATTTCATGGCATGTTATATGCTGGGAAAATTTGGAAAATGCTGTTTATGTTGCAGTGTATGTTTGTGATGCTACACCCTTTGTGAGATGCCTAATATATTTACATATTTACATCTGTGGCTTGGAAAATGAAACAGTGTTTGGGAAACACTGTGCCTATGGGACAAGAAAAACTCTCAGTATATTTATTTGTTTGTTTTCCTGACTGTTTTATTTAAAATATCCCTGACATTTGAACATTATTTTGATTACTAACCCATAATTCATTCAGATACATGACTAGCCAGGTCTGAAATGCAATAGTTTAGGTTCTGACCCATTTAATAAATTTAATTATTATCGAAAAGCCCAATTCTATTAGGAACTTTATCATCAAGTGAAAGATGATTATGTTAATTATGATGGTTCATCTGATTACAGGTAATGAAAGCATGACATTTAAAATTAGAATATTTTAAATATTCTCAGAAACCTTTTATTGAGTTGCAACATGCTTATTCCGCAAACGGAATTTGAGCAGTTTGATTATAACTTTAATCAAAGACGCCTTGGGCAAGTATTCAGCAGATGAGACATGATATTAAAAGGTGATGGTAATTGATTGGAACCTATTGAGTGATCAGAGCGAATCCTGACTTGTGGATTTCAAAGTATCTCTGCAGCTCAAACGAGTCGCATGCACACAAACACGCCTCGCCGAAGACAGAAGTCATTTGGAAATCGGTTTACAAATCTGTGTCGGACATCCCATCTGTGCCGCCGGATGGTGTGTCCGTGCGAACACACGACTCGTCCAAGATCCACATTCATAAAGTGTGGGTTAACATATTGGTTCTCTTGTCACGCAACCAATCTTTTTGATTTGTAGCCAGTGAGTTTTTCTCTTTTTTTTTCTTCCCTTCTTTAAGGTTCTCCTGCAGTTCATGCAGGATACTTTTTTTTGTTTTTTTTTAGATAACAGGAAACATCGTTGGCTCTCAGAATGTGTGTTTAGCGCAGAATGTTTTGGCCCAGGAGGCTGAACTAAACTGGAAAAGGCTTTGAGAATCTAAGATCTTTGATTAGATTTGGCAAATTAACAAAGCTGCACAATAAATCACTAAAACACAAGGAATTGTCATAATAAAAACAGACATTGATATTTCTCTTTAAAAGGACAGAAGTATCTCTTTAAGGTGAATATATTAAAGTTTTTTTATTTCTCCATGTTCGCAGCAGAAATTACATCTTTTTTGTTTGCGTTCATGTCAGGTGTTTGTCAGGAATGAGTTGGAATATTTTGATCTTAAACATCAGGGACACAATAACTTTCCTTAAAGAGGCAGTATCATGTAAAATTGACTGTTTTTAAATCATGTTATAATTGTTATTCCCTCATCAAACTCATACCTGGTGTGTTGCTTTGAGTGTTGCATTTATGAAAAATCCTTTAGTCTCTATGACAACCACTTAGTTGTGCAAAATGCCTGGGTGGTCCTTGCACCGCCTTCGCAGACAAAATTCCTCCTTCTTGGAGCTGCAGTGTCCTTCTGAGTTTCTGTGACTCCCACACTCAACTCCTTCAGACTTTAACAAACACCTGATGGACCTGGGCATTTGCTGAGCTCATTATAGGAGCTACTTCTCAGTACAACGCTGGTAAAAACGTTGCTAAAGTGTTAGTAGAAGAACCATGTTGTGATGAAGCTAATAGTGAAAATTCAACCTGGAAGACTCCATCCCCTCCGTTCGTCCATCGGCGTCATGCTCATCTCCGACCTCAGCGCTGGACCTCACCTGGCGTGTCCAATCATCAATCAAGCTCAGCATAAAAGGATCCACACCCAAGCTGTCGGCCACTTCCCAGCTGCGTTCAACCCACCACCTCCCCTTCTCCACCCACATCCTTCGGCTCTCCAGGATGGCACCCTTTCCAGACTTCCACCACCAGTGTCGGGCCCCGGGGGAGAGCATCCCTAATCGGTTATCGGGATGTTCATCGAGTTCACATCAAATCTCAGCTCAGATCAGCTGCCGGGGCCCGAGGGCCAAAGAACTGTTATTCATCCCTGTCATTAAACCTTTTAATTGTTCCTTTTTCTTCGTCTGAGTCTTTCCAGATTGAAATGACTTCCTGAAGGCGGAGTTTCAGAAAGAGTAGAAATTTTTAAAAAGAAGCCAAATTTCGAGGTATTAAATTGCGAAGTCCGATTTATTTTAAGTTATATTTGGTATGTGTAGCATTTTTATGGCAACTGAAGGTAACATTACTTGATTGTGATATAAAATGCCCTTATGTGGCTGGAAAACACGATACTTCCCCTTTAACTCTGAGGCTTTGGTCAATTTGTTAAGACCAAACAGCTCATAATGACACAGCCAAACGATGTCTGAAGTGAGCAATGACTTTGTGCTGTATCACACGAGAAATAATGAAAAAGCTTGACAGGGAGCGAGCACACTACAAACACCAGATCACCACAATCTCAGCAGCCGAAAGTTTCTCTTTCTTTAAATTTTCCACTTGACCAAACACCTGAAATTGTCCAAACCTCCACAGCTGATTCAGGCATGTCAGGCAATTTACTCACTCCTGTATGTCTTGTCTCCCCTGTCCTCCCTCTATCTTTTGTTCTCTGTCAACATGGCGAGATGAGCCGCCTCTGACACTACAGAGTGATTTCTCTGTTCAAACTGAACAAAGAGATATGTTGCTGAACAACGTTTTACTGTCATGGGAGCAAGGAAAGGCTTTATTGCCACAATACAGTCTTGGAAAAGATAAATAGGTGCAATCTTGCTGCTTTTAAAGAATTTAAAAGACGAAATAGCAACCAGTTGCAACTAATCAGAAAGTATAACAACATAATAGAAACTCACAAGTCACAAATTGAAACTGTAAAATGTGGTGTTCCTCAAGGCACAGTCCTAGGACCTAAATCATTTATACTTTATTTTTATATTTATTATATTTTTACAGTATCCAGTATTTTTTAAATTTTGAATGGCTGCTAATAATAGAAACTTTTCTTTCTTTAAATATTATGAGCAAACTACTACAAATAGTGGAAAAAGACCTACATTTAAAAAAAGTGAAGAGGTATCCTTAAATGGGGAAAAAAAGCTAAATTTATGGTATTTTCTGGTAATCTGTTCAACAATAATGTAAAGTTACATGTAAAAGGAGGTGAAATTGACAAACACATTTTATGAGCTTAGTTTATTTGAATATGCCAAAGAGAAAATTAAAATAAAATCTAGATGTTTCAGTTATCAGCATGAAACTATGGAATGAATTAAATTATCTCAAATTCTCCACTTTTTTTAGTGAGCTTCAAAATGTGAAATTATAAAAGCCCATTATTACACATTATTTGTGTAATGTGATGATGCATATTTAAATGTAAATATGCATACATAAGTAAACTTATAATTAATTTATTTAAATGTATTAAATCATTGGTTTGTTAGTTAGTATTTTATTTTTTCTTTTGCAAGTAAATGATTAAAATTCAAACATAAACTCAGCCACACAAGGATCACAACACTGGGAAAAACTATAAAGGCCTATTCCAAATGATTTGAAGTACATCATTTTCAATCAAAAACATTTAATTTTATTCCTTCTTATTTTTTATTTGTGGTAAGTAAAGCTTCAGATTTTATGGTCGGAATAATTTTTTTTCATGCATAATGCCGTATCTTAGCGCTGTCTTGACCTGCTGTCATTTTGACCAGGATGTCCTTGTAAACAACATTTAAAATTTCAAGGGGTCTTTCCTTGTTAAATAAAGTAGAAATAAAATTTAACACGGCTGTCAAACTACACTGGAGTGGAGGTCACAGTAAATTGCTGCCCAAGGTCAGACTGAGCAATTCAGAGAGAAACTGGAAAAAAAAGGCTCTACAGCCATCAGTTAGCATGTTGAGTCTTAAAGTTTTACCATCCAGTCATTTAGACGGAAAACACCAAAGTAGGGATGTTTGGACATATTTACAGCACAATGTGTGGCACAAACAACTTCTACTGATTTTGACTTGTTTTGTAGTCATGGGACCTTGCAGTCAATGGTAGACTGTACCAATGGTAGACATTGGTA
>NW_015113099.1:19063-76415 GCF_001443285.1 Poecilia latipinna | reverse complement strand
GGGTCTTTCCTTGTTAAATAAAGTAGAAATAAAATTTAACACGGCTGTCAAACTACACTGGAGTGGAGGTCACAGTAAATTGCTGCCCAAGGTCAGACTGAGCAATTCAGAGAGAAACTGGAAAAAAAAGGCTCTACAGCCATCAGTTAGCATGTTGAGTCTTAAAGTTTTACCATCCAGTCATTTAGACGGAAAACACCAAAGTAGGGATGTTTGGACATATTTACAGCACAATGTGTGGCACAAACAACTTCTACTGATTTTGACTTGTTTTGTAGTCATGGGACCTTGCAGTCAATGGTAGACTGTACCAATGGTAGACATTGGTAGACTGTCTGCCATTGACTGCAACCAATATATGTTGCAGTCATTGACTGCAGTCTACCAATGACTGCAACATACAATTTTCACACAAATTGTTTAAGTGACTTATTTGTAATTGGCTCCTTACAAATAAGTCATAGCAGAAATTGGGTCAAGCAACAGATCAATGATCCAAAGTCCACCAAGAAATCTACAGAAAACTGTCTGAATAGGAAGCAGTTGAAGTGCTCCATCATCCCAATCAAAGCTAAGATCTCAGCCTATTTAAATTTTTGTGCTTAATAAAAATTTATAAACTAAATAAATGTTCCTCCACAACAACATGTGAGACTGATGGTTATCTAAATTCGGCAAATTCAAATTGTTCCAAATCTGGTTCCTCAAGCTAAAAAGTTGTGGGATGTAATCAGTATTGTGGGATACAGTTAGCAGCTCACAGATCCCCAAAAAGTATTTCACTATTTTTTTTATTTTGTAAACTCTATCATGATTACAATTCCCAAACTCTGACTTGATATGCATACCCCAACATGGTTGTAATGCTCCCAACTCCCCAATTACTTACACTAGCTCCCATTTGTAATAAGCAGGGGTGAAAATAAGGGGGTACGGCAGGGTACTGCGTACCCCTAAAAGATTTAGCGGGGGTACGCAGTACCTGCAAGAGAGGGGAGCAGCTGTCTGCTGTAAAAAATCATTGGGTTCACCCACTAACTAGCCGTGACTGATTAGTTTTTCAAGAACAATCTAAAACACGACTTAATCAGTTAATAAATAACTTTTTTCTCATTTCATATTGTTTCTGAACTGTTTGTGCTTTGTTATGTCGATCGCGGAAGGTTTTGAGTCGATCTCGGCGGTAGATGACAAACTGAACGTCGCCATGACACTGAGACCAGCACGTCGTCCTCTGGCTCCTTATCAAAACATTTGTAACTTTATTAAAGAACAACAACAACAAATCAACAAAATGTGCTCAAATTAATGCCCCAACAACAATAATAATCATTATAATTTCAACAAGGTGAACCACCGCTGTGTTCAGGGAGGCTTAATAATGATCGTAAAATAAATATCAAGAATGAAAACCTGATATCCTAACGGACTAAATGTTATGTTTTTAACGTGATCTCTTGTCGGCTTGGGGAGCGCAGGAGGTTGCCATGGCAACGGGTGTGCTTAAATGACAGGGAGAGACGGAGAGTAAAAATGTGCGAGTGGTTTAGAGTTGATCACCTGTTCGGGTTTTTCCTTTGCTGTGACGCTTTACAGCCGCTGTAGTTTCTGAACGTTCAATAAACGACAAACTTGGACTTATTATCTCGTTCGTCTGTGAGTATATGTCATTTACAACAAACATCAAACACGGTAAATATGTTTCATTAAGTATTTAACAGACAAATGGCTTCTGCGATAATTATGTGAAATTAAATTAATTGTCTAATTAAAAAAAAGTTTTATTGCTCTCTGGCATCTCGCTTTGAGCTCAGAGTCTGAGAGGCTTTTCCTCCATCAAACTATTTTTTTTTTTGCCTCTTATTTAGTGGAAATATTGATGTTGATGAGATTTAATAATAACCTTTTTCAACCTTTATAGCTCCACTGTTGAAAATGAGGCTCTAACATTCACAAATGACATTGAAATAAAATCCAGTCCAACATCTGGTTTGAGGTGATTCCTCTGGAACCTGTTGGAGGAAAAATATCCCAACTTCAGAAGGTGAGCTTTAACTTAACAGAGCTCTGTGGTTCCTCCTATCAGTATGAGAGTCAGGGTGAGGAGGCGCCATGATGAAATGGAAGCTGCAGGATCTTCAGAACAAACAGGTCATGATGCTGGGCTACTGATTATCCCTCTGTCTGGACACAGGATCAATATAACCAATTTAAAAGCTAAAATGAATGGTTATATGCCAGACATGGAAAACTGGGATGAACTCCATGCCATGATGTTCAGAATTTAGGTCTCATGGCATCTCAACGTGTTGACATTGCAGCCAGTGGGCTGAGGGACATACAGCTTTGTTTTGTAGCAATTCAAGAGCTACCAGCTTTTATTGCTTCGCAAAAAAATTAATCAGCACAGAAACTTTTTGTCATAGTACCCCCAAGAAATTAAAACTACTTCCATCCCTGGTAATAAGTACATGCTGGGACTCAACAAAGTCATTGAAAAGCCTGTGTAAACAATAATAAAAAAAAAGTTATAAAAAAACCACATCTAATTTTTGCTTAGAGGCCAGATCACTGACCTGGCCTCTGAGCAACAGGAACAGAGTTTAAGGAAGCAAAACCAGAGTTACTGGAAATAAAACCGACCACTTCTCTAGAACAACACCGGATATGCTTTTGAAAAATTTTGAATCAGTAATAATGATATAGCAAATTTGAATCTAAAAAAAAAGAAGAGAACAGCAGCATATGATGTATTTAAAAGTTTATAATGTTAGAAAAGGACGATATAAATATATTTGATTAAAATAAAGGGGCAAGAAAAAGAAAATTGTGCACTGTACCGCTAACAGAACTCATCCATTATAGTATGACTGGGCCCACTCCATTGCTATTACTTCTAATCAAGAAAAAGTATGGATTTACAAAAAAAAAAGAGAAAGAAAAAAACAAACATTTATTTTCCTTTCTAGTTATTTTACAGTGGTCGGCCCGGTTTCTCCACCACATGAAGTTTTTGTTTAAATCTCTCTTTTTGTCCACGTACTTAGCTTGCCTCGTAGGATACAAGAACTTGCATGTTAGGTTAAATAAGGACATAAATATAATACTTTCGTTGTGATGGACTGGTAATTTGATTCTCTCCAAATAACAGTTTGGATTAGCTCACAACCTGTCATGACCCTTAATGGAACAAGCTAGCATGGGGAAAAAAAATCAATTGAACGTTACATTACCAAGGGAAGGGATTTTGCATGTTTGCCCAAATTAAATCCATTTTCTTTACCCCCTTGTGCCATGCATGGTCATGTGAGGTGGTACAACAGTCAGAACTGGACTGGACTGGTCACCAGTAGATAAATATATGTGTATATATATAGTGTATATATTAAAAACAGTACATGAACAACATTTATCAGCTTTTGCCAAGAACGCTCCGTTTTGACCCGTGCCTCTTTTTACCTCTCTCTCCTACAAATCCCTCTTCTCTGACTGATAAAAAAGTGGTGATGCATGAGGAAAATCCCCAGTCCTTGTTTATCCCTTAAGCAAGCATTATGCTAATTTGTTACACTGTGATGTCATCCATGGTTCCATTGCCAAGGATGCCTTAAAGCAGAGGTTCCCAAACTGTGGGGCGCGCCCCCTATGGGGGCCGCCGTGCAATTGCAGGGAGGGCGCTGGAAGCCGTCTGGATGGATAAAAAAATAAATAAATAAATAAAAAAAAAACATGAACGCTGTATGCGCTGGGTTTTTACCTTAGAATGGCCAACTCTGTTATTCCTCTGTCAATTTGATACAGTAGGGGCTTCCGCACTTCCCATATTTGTGTCCTCTGTCACTTTTATAAGCAGTTAAAACTGTTTAATCCGTTGTTAACCTGTGGTAACCTGTTTTTCCGAGCCGCCTTTAAATGCATCATGAGTGCTACGACGCTCGCGCTGGGTTTCCACCTGTGAAGGAGACCTGCTGCTGCTGTACAGAGCTACACAGGTATGTTAGAATCATGGCAGCAAACCAGCAAAACGCAAAGAACTTTTCACAGTTTTTTCCCTCAAACTAACCGACTTGAGTAAAGTTGTGGATGCAGGTAAAGTTAGCTAAAAGATGACTAGCTAATATCAATACAGCACCTTAACCTTAACAAGTAGCCTGTAGGCTACCGATGTTGGTGTCTATGTCCAGCTACTTACATTCACACCGCTCATTCTTAGAGACAGGGAGTCTCTAAGAATCCTCTCCCCCCCCACCCCACCCTCTCACAAACGTCGTTCAACCAGACAGCTATTTGTAATTTGTAATCCATAGGGGGGGAAGGAGGGGCAGAAAATGTTTGGAAACCACTGCCTTAAAGAGTGTTTGGGTGCAGTCTTTAGGACAGAGATAAAGTCTCCTTGTTTCTAGACTTTGAATTTTATGACAATCTGCAAAAAATCTGAGACAATATTTCAAATTACAGGGAAAACTCATGCAGTGTACAGCCTATTCTTATGTTTTCATCTTAAAGCATGAATTATTACAAGGACTTAGAAGAATTGACCTACAATCCATGAGCTACATGTTGGGAGGTGATTGTATCTACATTTTTAAACAGGTTTGTGAATATTTTGCACTGCCTGTGTGATCATTTCAAACATCAGAACCTATTTGTACATCCAGTGGAGAAGTTGCCAAACAAATCTGTTAAACCCGACTTATTTTTGAGATTTTGAGATCTCATTCAGGAGATCTTGATTTCTCAACTTTTGGACATCTTTCAATGTTCTGAAAAAAAAGGTTGAAGTCATATTCAAAGTGTTTCTTTCCATATGTGACTTCAAATTAATTGTCTTGATGCTAAATGATTCATTGTGGCAGAAACTAGATAACCCATTGGTTTGACATGTATGGTAATGAATGCCATCAATCTGAAGAAAGATGCTTCCAGACCTGTGGAGTTTCCGGGGACTCCTGAGGCCTTTTTGCACTGCAGGGCCTGGAGTCTTTTCTTGTCAGTCATTTTGACTGACAGCATTAAAAAAAATCCGCCATAATATATTTCTGACCTGTTGAACAACTGCACAGATCCACATCGTGCCATCACACATCGAGCAAATGATTTTAGGCTATGTAACTTTTTCTCCACAATGACAAACTACATATATTTAAAATTAATTAATTAAACACTTGCCAAATGTTTCTCATCAGTGGACACTTTTATCAAGCATTGTATATAACAGGTGAGTGGACTTGATTAGTGGATTAGTTTTTTTTAAAATAATGAACACTTCTGAATCTGAATGGACCAGATTCAGAAAGGAAAGGATTGCTGGGTGCCACACCTTGGAATCGGAGACAATAGAAAGTGAAGTCGCAGACCAGACTGGGGATTTTTTCCCTTTAAACATCAGTCCTGCAACGGTCAATATCCTTGCTCCAATTTTTATAAAACCCTATTTAATTTAGTCACAATTCTGCCTCATTGTCACTGCCATCATCACAGAATCAAGATCACGGTAAACATGTGTGGCGATCTTGTCCGACTGATGCGTCAGGTTTTTTTTTTTGTGTGTGTGTGTGTTGTGTGCCAAAGGTCATGGCAGATGTTCAGCAGAGTGCTTATTCATGACATTTATCCTTTTTACTGTCAGTTAGCCTTACTCAGGCACAATGCCATGACAGGTTATCCATGCCATTAGCAGAAGACACAGAGACGGCAGACAACAAAGACGAGGCTGTCTGATCGGCGAGCGGGGGTAATATGTTTACGGCGGAGAAGAAAAAGGGCGGAGGGGCTCCAGAAATGACAGGGAGAGAATTGAGGCTCAGAACTGGGATTTGTCTTACATTTCCCTGACGCTGTCCTGAATGCTGCCTATTATTATCCTCAGAAGAAAGAATTTATTTTCTATTTGTTTGGCGGGCTTTTTTCTTTTTTGGGTCTCAGGCTTGATATTTATTTATTCATTTGTGCCACCAGTGGCGCCTGAAAGGGGAGCTGTGAAGTGCATCACATTAACTGTATTGACATAAACAGCTCACCAAGCGCATTGCCTCTGCCTTTGATGAGGGTTTAAGTAGGAAGCCATTGAGAGACTTATGGAGAAATGTTCCCATGGGATCAATAGATTAGAGCCCTTACTAATCTTAGTGAGCAAGACAGCAGCTCTCATAAGGAAAAACTCCAGTGATATCGCTAACATATGCTGCGCCATCACTCCCCACTGCCCTCAAACCGTAATTATTTTTCACTCTAATACAGGGCACGAACTTGGAAGCACAAGTACTGCCATCTTTTTCCATGTGTTATGGTATTGCTCTTAGGCTTTAAAAAAGAGAGAAATGCTCCGATGTGCTGTGTTGTTACTACTTTTTATTTTTCAGAATAGTCTGATGTATTATTCCAGGTCGGGATCCAGTGTGGCCCAATAGCAGACAGTGTGCCGTTGTTGTTTTAGTGTCACTTTAATTTAAAAGAAAAATGATACAAAACACTTCAAAACAAAAGCGTGTGTTAAAATCTGCTTTGTAACAATCATTTTGGGCTCAATATAGATAAAGTTGAAAAGCACATATGTCTTCTTTTGCGTTGGTCATCAAGTATTTTTAAATTTAGAAGAAGGTAGAAAAAAACGTCTAACTGGAAAAGTGACAAAATGATATGAAGGTAAAATGTAATGCAAGGCGAGGTAAGTTTATTTGAGTAGCACAGGTAAATGAATAATATTCATTTACCTGTGCAAAAAAATACAAAATCCTACCATGTATTTTTGGCAAATATCTTAGTTTTGTCTTATTTCAAGTGTTCTAACTTACAAGCTATAGGAGCTTGTTGTAAGTCAATAATCTCTTAATATTGATGATATTGCCAGCTCCACTGGCAGATTGTTTCACTTATTGGACAAATGTCTTACTTGAACTCAGTGGAACTAGTACTTTAAAAAAAATAATCAATACTAAGGAATTGTTGAAATATTATTGCATGATATGTAAAAACTCCCTTATGTACAACTGTTCACATCATATTCAAGGTCAGATTGGTAGGATCACTTAAAGTAATTCAGAGGACATGCAATATGCTCACAAAAAAGTTATCCATGTGTTAGCAGTCTGAGAATTTGGATTAATATTTTTCTCTTCTATCTTTTGGAAACAAAATATGAAACAATCAGCATGTTTTTTTATTATTATTATTATTATTATTATTATTATTATTATTATTATTATTATTATTATTATTTACCTACCAATATTGGCTTACAGAAAAAAAGAAAGAAGAAAAACTCAAGCAAATGGGGCTAATCTTATTTTTTCTCAGGATCATATGAGTTTTTCTTTACACCCATTTAGTCCACAACCGATTTCCTGAATGAGGCGCCCAGAGTGTGACAGATCCAAGGTGAGTCGTCCAAGACCGAGTTTCAATTAGACTTCTCTGTGGGCACTGATCCTCAGCACCATTAATCAATTCATTTCAATTAAAGCCATCCAAGAAATGATTAAATAATTACCTGCAGGCTCAGGGAGTCATATATCCTTATTATGGGAGCCCATTGGTCATCAGCTTGAGAATGTCTGACCAGCGCCAGATGTGGCACAGCAAATGAGGAAGCTGGATGACGAAGACGGTGAGTAGGAAGGCAATATTTAATCATCTGTATTCTGTTGAGCTGAAATGGAAATGGAAGATAGTGTCAGAGAAAAGTTCTCTGTCTGTAAATCTGAAATGTGTGTTTTTATCTCTGTGTGCCGTACAGGTCCACCGTGGCGAACTGAGGCGGAATGACAAGGTCAGCGGGCGAACATGGATCAGTGGACATCGAGGGGCGGCACAGGAAATGTCATGGATGTCTGCCTGCGCTAATGCAAGGTCCTGTTCCTGTCATCATGCAGATGTTTGGCTCTGTGGGGAAGAATGAATGGAGATGATGAAAGGTAAAAAGGGTTTAAAGTCTTCAGAGATTTCTGCTTCCTGAACCGAAATGGTCAAATGGACTAGACTTTACTCTTTAGAATATTTACCTTCTTAAAATTGTAGTTTTTATTTTTCAATTTTCATAACTTCCCTTATTAGCAGGAGAAACTGTAAGCTTAGTTTGTCGACAATCAAAGAAATCTTGTCTATCTTGTCGTCAGCTGCAACTAGTTGCTACAACTACAAGATTAGTTGCTAATCAATGTAGCTTAAGAACCTACAAAGTCTGTTGATGGCTAAAAATGGAAAAATCATTCTAAACAGATTGACTAATATTGTTTTAAATGGTTCTGTGTGGGCAGAATCATTTATGTGTGGGGTGGAAGTGTGGGGCCAAGCGGGAAAGACATTCCCATTTCCTAATTAATTGAAAAACTGCCACTTGTACTTTGCTCAGATTGCCCTTTTGTCTAAGTTGTGTGCCAATAAGTCTTATAACTCTCCATTCCTTAAAAAAGCAGTAATATGTGTTTTCCAGGCACCTAAAGACATTTGATAGCACAATCAAGTAACTATGCTAACTTAGGTTAATATAAAAAATGCTGCATATATCAAATATCATTTAAAAGAAATTTGACTTTGTGATTTAAAGCTCTCTTTCTGAAATTCCACCTTTAGGAAGTCATCACAACGTGGCTCCTTTATTAAACCTTTAACAAAGCTTGTACCAACGTTGCACTGAGAAAATGAGCTCAGCAGAGGCGCAGTTCCACAAGGTCTTTGCTAATTGTGGCTAGCTAGTCTAAAGGAACTGAGTAGGGGAGGGCTACTCTGTGAGGCAGAAGCTTGGAAACTGCAAATCCAAGGAGGGGCTTCGTCCTCAAAAGTGGAGCTAAATCTACCCAGGCGTTTTTTATAGCTGAATGGTTGCCATGGGAGACTAAAGATTTCTGCAACATGCATGACAGACTCAAGGCAACACTCCAGGTACGATCTTGATGAGAGAACAACACGATGTAAAACTCTAAACAGTCGATTTTACACAGTGCTGCCTGTTTTAGAAAGAAGAATCAAAGACATAAAGAAAGAAGCGACAAAAATATTGCCTTCTTTATGAAGTCGACATTGTGTTACTTTTTAACGGTAGTAGGGACTGATTCTCAGAAGAGGCCATTGCTCTGGACTTAATCAGTTCACGCAGACTTTTTTATGACAAAAACACACATAAAACCTCCTCACGCAGCATGTACAGTGAGGCCAGTTGGGTTAAATAGCTGTCATTATCAGGCTGTGTGGCAGTAGAATGGAGGTGACCCCAGACGGCTCTCTATCTTCCAGCCCCGCTGCTGCACATTAATGGTTAATTGATGTCACAGGGGACTGCTGATCAAAGGCTTTCTAACCAGTCCCCCCTTCTTCAAGCACGCTCCGCTGCCATTCTATTAGCAAGACACGCACGTCAGACGGAGGCGGGGTGGGTGGATGCTCCCGTCCTCAGTTCTAACTCAGATACCCCATGCCGCCACATGCAGGCACACCTTCCTCCCATGCGATAATTATCACGCCCCAAACACACAAACATGCACAGGCACACACAGCGAATCCCATATCTTGAGCCGCAACCATATCTGCAGCTTAAAGCACCGCTGTTCTGACAGCCATCAGCAGAAATGGAGGCAAATCTTATTTACCTCGCTAGGTTTTCAATTTTTTTTCACCCTCCTCTGCTCCCCCTTTCTCACCCTCCAATTCCATATTAATGACATTTTCATGGTTTCTCTCCTCACTGCTGCCCGCTCACCCAAACTTCCTCTCAGCAATCATGCTAATTTAGCGAGCGAATGGCTTTTAGGTGCCCAGCTATGATGGCTGCTGTCACTAAAGATCACAGATCTTTTTTTTTTTTTCATAAAAAAGAAAAGAATTGAAATGCTGGAGATTTGCCTTGGTTTGTCTATCGATCAAAAGGAACCAATTCTTCCACTTAGGAGTTATTTTATGTGGAAAATATGTTATGCAAATTCCTTTTTTTTTAATTATTTTTTACATTTTAGCTTCTTTCTTCATTTACTGGGTGAGGAATATTGATATGATTTTTCTTATTTTATTTATTGGGCTTAAGGAGATGGTGAATTTCTTTCAAAAATGAGTTTCTGCAAAGACCTTAGAAGTCATGAAAATCTTACCCTCAGTGGATTTATCTTCACTTTGATGAAAGTTTAGCTTACTAGCTAGCTGGTAACTCAAAGGGGAGGCCTAGACTAAAGTACATTTCCATAATATTAAAATAACTGTAGGGGAAATATTGCAATTTATGCAAATGTTTTTTTGGAAACCCCTAAGCCTCTTTTGCAGGACGGCTAGTGTCATAGCTCTTTACGGAGATGGCACCACAAAATCACGGATCAGTGCGTGCATCCAGAGCGGGCAGCTGGGATAGCAGAACCAAAGAGGCGTCGCATTAGCTTCACCTGAGCGACATATAAATGTATCAAGACGTTTCAGGCCACTCATACGTGTTCAAATGCATTCAGTGCTTTAAATAAAGTTGTGTTCAGTTGACATTCTCTCCATTTCAACTGATCACAAGGTTTAAAAAAACATGAAGATTAAAGATTACAGTATGTTCTAAGAACGGTTTAGTGACTATTACCTTTGAAAATTTTACATCCAAACAAAACAAGAGAAGTTTAAGTTATTTTTTTTTCCAAATGGAGTGACTAAAAATTTAAAAAATAGTGTTTGTTTGTATTGTTTTTTTTGTTGTTGTTTTTTTGTATTTAACTTAATTTCACTTTAGAAACAAACAGTAGCTCAACAATTTATTTTGCAGTAGGATGTTAATATTAAATGGTTGTTGTTACAACAGAAGCATTCTGTAATTACTTTATCCACTGCAAACAATGAACTTCTTCAAAGACTTACACAATTGTAAGTATGTTTGTGAACTCCTGTGTTATTTTTGAAGCTTGAGTTATTGTGCTAGTTTTTGTTTTCGGATGTGACTCACATTATAGTTAGTTTTTTTTTTTTATCCATTTCTGGTCTTTTCTTCAGTCATATAAATATAGTTCTCTGTTTTTTCCCATGGCTTTTGGAACCTATTCGAAACCGGTGCTGCTGAAAGTCGAAACGACTTCAATCCAGAAATCCGTTGTATGTCAGCACACTTCAGCATGACTCATCTAATTTGTGTTAAAAGCGGCAATTGATGTGCAACAGTTGATGTAATACGTGATCTCTGATGTTCGTTTCTGCTCCTCGTTACGGCTGTCCATCAATAATAATCATACCTGTTTTTATTCATTTTGTAATCACCCAAACTAGCATATTTGCTCCTTTATTTCTTAAGTATGACTCCTTGATCCTGGACCCTGGCATTATGCCTGTGTGACTAAATCAAGTCCTTCATTCTTCATCATTCAATGCTTCTGTCTACACCTTATACTCTATCTTCTTGAGCAATTAATCCACAAAACTATACCTATACTTGCTGTGTAGCAGAGAGAAGATATTTTTTAGACAGATGTGGACAGTCCAGTCTAATATTTGCATTGGACTGAGTACTTGGGCTAACCACCTATCCAAACAGTGCAGTTTGTGGTGATGGATGTCATTTTTTGACATATTTCTATAATAAAAACCCCACAAGTCTCAAGGGTGTATGCAGTTCCAGCCGCTCTGTGAACTATGTGAGGCTTATTATGTCATTTTCAGCTTAAGTTGTGAATATTTGTACAACTGAAGGGTATTGACACAAACTACAGCGGAATAGCTGACCGAATGTGTTTTTTATTCATGTTTGGAAAACAACACTGTGTTAAAGTGTCAGAAAATATCAGCATCAGCAGAGGCAATGGTGGATATCAGCTAGTGTAGAGCAATGGTGGTTTTTGATATGGGCAGTTGCCCAGGGTGGCATTAGAAAGGGGTGAGCCACCCATGAACTACAAGATAGGCTATGATGCAAAGTCAAATTTTCTTTAAATTGTTTTTGATTTGTACAGCATTTTTAATAACACCTGAAGGTATAAAATTTCACTATGTGCCCGGAAAATATATAATGCCTTTTAATGCGAAAACAACTTGGAACACACTTGAGCTATGAACTGAATACGCAACACAGAAACTGATGGTGTTCGTGGTTGCTTTGAAAATCTATCTTTACTCAGCAATCTTTCCAAGAAGAGAAGAAAAAAAAACATATGAGCCAAACAACATTTGGTGTGCTCACGGTGCATAAACAGTCAGAGACATTATTCAGCTTGTTGGTACTTTTTAATGCACTCATATCATGTTTACACATTCAGTTTTCATGTGCACACCTGCTTTTCATGTGTTCAGGCTTTGAAACTAATTAAAACCCCCTGAAAAAAAAAAAAAAAACACCCAACAGAAACTAGTGGAAGCGCACTCCTTCAACTGTGTTGTGAGGCTGTTATATTGTGAGTTTGGCGGGCCGCCTGGAATAATTAGTGTTGCCCTGGGTTTGAGTCTGTGTTTGCTGGGCTCACTGAATATTCCCTCTTATGCTCTTTGGCTGCCAATTAACTCACACGCACAAACGGTCTTTCACGTGCCGCAAGCAGTAATTTGACGAGTGTTTTTTAGAGAATAAATCAGATTGTTTTGTGCATCTCTCACATTGTTTCCGACAGATTCAGGTTTTGATGAGATTCCAGAGGTTTCAGCGAGGGCCGTCCGAGCCGACTTAAATTGGCCTAACAACACCTACCAAACGTCTTTTAGCACATCTAGAGGAAACATTCTCGTTTTGTTGAGGAATGAACTCCGGAGACCGCGCGCCACTGTTTGTGTTAGCCAACCCTGAAAAGCGCCTACGATATGTCAGGAGAATAAAAGGCATCCAACACGCGGGCGCCTCTGAGGCCTCGCGGAGCCGGTTATGCATCACAAAGGAAACTAGATAAACGCATCATCCTCATCGCTCTCGCGCAGCAATTTCCCAGTAGTGGGTCTTCTTGATGAAGTGCCAGATCCCCTCCCTGTTATTCTCCTCGCGCCAGCCAGGTGTCCACATGCATGACTGTATTCATCAGTCAGGTGGCTGCGGCCTGGCTTTCTTTCCTCCTTCTTTCCCATCCTGCCTGCTGTCCCCAGCTGTGAGCAAGACTCTGCTGATTTATCGTTTATGCTTTATCAGTCGCCGTTGCCAATTGCTAAAGTGAACCGCCATAAGAGGCATTGATTAAATAGATTGTTATTTTGCGAGGCATGCTGCACGGATATGTTTCGAAGTTTGAATATATTCGCATGATTAATGCATCACCTGGGAAATCCTGGCCTATAATCGACAGGTATGATGCCAGATGAAAAAAGGTAGAGAGGTATGCACGATTCCAGAGGATGAACAATAATTACAGTAATCAGAACGAGGCCTGGAGTTATTGGCGCATGAGCATGAGGCTTCTCTCCCTTCGACACCTGCGTGAGCCTCGCAGTTGCGCCACTTCTTTTGTTCAGACGTGAAAGTGATTAATGACAAGACGGAACATTCGTCTTCACTCTTCCTGTTTTTCTTCGTCATCTCCAAATCCACGCAGCGTACCTGTAATTACACTAAATCCCACATAACTGCAGACTCGAGCGCGAGGAAGCAGTGTTGAGAAACATCCGATCTTACCTCCACCCCATGCTGTCAAAACCTTGGAAGCCTTGCACAATTTCTTCCCCTCAAACATTAACAGTAACTGGATGTGTGACGATACAACGTGATGGTGGGTTGAAGAGAAAAAAGAAAACAGTTTGCTTTAGAGCCATTCAGCATCTTGCATCTTCACAACATTCGACCTGTTCAGGTGATCCTCACAAAGCTTTTGTCAGATTTTGTTCTTGTCTTGTAGGCCCATTCCCTATCTCTAACTTTCTTCTGGTGAAGCCATGGTACTGGGGATTTGGGTGTATGCGTCAACTCATTTTGAGGCTTACTTTTCTCCTGACTGATACCTTTGTACATTGAAATCCCTTTGATCTTTTGTAACATCTCTGCAAACCATGCATTCAACTAAAAACAAACAAAAAAAGCCCGAGGATTAGTCCACATGTTTCCGGATATCTGGGGAAAATAATGAAAACTCTGTTTTATGTAGCTAAAAATGACTATTTATGAAAACTCCAACCAAAGTGGAGATTTGAGAAAATTCTACGTTTGTGTTTACATGGGAAAATGTTGCTTTGGTGTTCGGTGCATAAGAGTCTATGACACAGTGCATCAATATATCCACATACTTGCTTCGACACCATTGCCAATCAACATCGTCTTGTTTCATCAACTTTATATCCTACTTTTAACTTTGCACATATGCACACGCTGAAGGGCAAAATGACAGTTCTTTTACTTGCATCCATAATCACGCTGCTGCGGTAGAACAATTTAAAAAATATAAAAATTAAACCTGGAGATGTAGGCAAAACTTTAGTGGTTCGCCACGCAGTGAAAGGGGGGAAAAAAACGCAGAAAAACCATTGAATAACAACGCAAAACAACTTGTGTTCTTTTTTCTCCCTCTGTGTGTCGGCTACGCCACAGACTTGCTACCATAGCAACTGACAACAACATCACAAATGTATCAGGATTGAACACCAAAAAATGCAAAGATTTCCCACACAAAAAACAGAACGTTGAGTCCATTAGAGTTTTATGCTTTCCGGCTTGATGTTTATTTTACAATTAATAATGCAATTATTTATAAGTGATTCTTGTGGTAGATTAGCTGCTGCTGTATAGCTAATATATCACAGCAGTGGTTAATTAGCTAATTTGAACACCTGCTCTGCTGTCAGAGTTGGTGTGTCGGTCACCAAAACACACCGAATTCCACAGCACATTTACATGTTAAGGTTGTCAAAGTCAAGCTAGCATAGCGACCTGTTTCCATCTCCCTCACTAATTTTCTTTTATTAAAACTTTGTTCTGACCTTGTTATCTAGTTGTCAAAGTACTGCAGTCCATTTCTTTTATATATGTATACATTTAAGATTTAGTGCATAATGTTGACAGCTTGACAGCTAAATCCAATATTAGTCATCGTTGGCGAGCAGATTTTTGCCTGCTACGATCCCTGGGGTTCGTTGTCTTGCATACATGATGTCTTACTGCAATTTGTCCGTAGGGAAGATTTCCTAAAACAGACTCAACATGTTTAAGGGTATGTACACCACCACGTTATTGGAACTTAGTAGCAATTGCTTAAGCACTTAAGTACTTCAAATACTTAAGTGCTTAAGTTCAGATGTTTTAATATTCTTATATTTTGGCACTAGCAGGAAGCTAGGAGATGGATCTTGCTAACCTTAGCATGCTTTCTACTGCTTTCCTATATTCCCTATTACACTGCTGCAATTTAAATGATTTTAAAGCAAATGATTTTTTATCTTTATTGATAGACACCAACAAGCCAAATGGTAACTCTACTTCCTCTTTTAATTCAAATTAACTATACGCAAAACTGTACCATTTGAAGTCTTACTATGAAGTCAGCTGAAAACAAAATCGATATTTAATTGAGTGGACTAGATATTGGGTTACCTTGCTTTATAAAATCTTGAAACATTCCCACTAATAAACCCATGAGTCCTCAAAAACATGGACCAAATTGTTTTTCGCTTGGCGGCTACTTGCTAAGCCATCAAGGTTTGAGTTAATGAAAATGCCTGGATGAAGGGGCTCTCTGATGAGCAACCTTGGACTCCCTCTCACAGCACTTCAAAAGCGAGGAATTAATAGATTTAGCTGGTCAGTAGAGGACCACTGACTGCAAATGTCACATGGAGCTAATCATTTGCTCCAGAATAATATTCAATGAGACAATGAGTCATTGCATAACCTTTGGACCTGGACATTTTTTTATTTTATCACACTCTCTTCTAGACAGAACAGAAGGAAATCACTGCTGGGTATTTTGCGGATCATGTCAACGATAGAAAGGGACTCGGCGCTTCGTGATGAATGATAGGAGCAAACCGCCACACAGCAGATACTTGCACAGTCTTCGCCGTGGCAAAATTAATTTTTTACACCCTCACATTTTGCGACGTGCTGCCCAGAGCTTTGCTGTAAACACTCTGTCGATCATAAATTTTAGTTTGTGTAGTTTGTGGCAAGATGGATATGGACAGTAAATCTCTAGCTTTATTGTTGCTGCGGGAAAGCCACAGTTCATTCACTTACTTTCTTCTGAAAATACGTGTGGCAGATCAATTCTTTCCCCAGTTTAAACTCTTTAATTTCGTGATTAAACTGAGTGAGTTTGGGAACTTTATAGTGAGAGATGCATGCATACAAATGAGACACATGGTGAGGATAAAGGCTTCCTCGGGGGCATTTTACACTCAATAGGCAGAGTTGGAAATTTCTTCTCCTTTTTTTGTTTGTTTTTTCTTTCTATTTTGTGGGATACAGAATGTTACCAGAATATAGTGAAATCAACAAAGTACTGTTTACTTGGAAATATATATATATATATATATATATATATATAGTTAGTCTATTTATCGCTGTATTTAAAAAATATATATTTTTATACAAAAAAAAGTGAAAGTAAAATTGAACATTTTAAGTTGAGCGTTGGATGTAATTTCACACTCCTAGACACTAAAGTTGCACCATAAAACATGGTGGTGGCAGCATCATGCTTTAAGGTTACTTTGGGAACTCCGAATGATTGTAACAAAAATCACAGTTAAAAAAAAAAAAATCTTTCCACAAAAGTTGGTGTCAACCAAATTCCTGGCATAAACCTGACATCTTTCCTTGCTCTATGAAGCTGCTACCTAATGGAACACTCAGATGTTGAGATTTCTTCCATTTGCATCCAGTCATGCACATATGCAGTCATCATTAGTGTTCAATGCCTTCTTATCTGTTGAATCGCTTACATGCATTAAGTCAAGGGCAGCTCATTTAGAAAATGAATAAATCATTGAGCGGGTGCATTAGTAATATGGAGATGAAGAACAGCTGAAATATTAAAACATGGAATGTACTTTTTTTTTTTTTTTTGCAGTTGGGAGCCCACGGTACGAGCCCTTGTACCACAATGTCTGCTTTTCATGTGGTTTAATTAGACGTGATATCTTAATTTGTACACAGATGTACGGCAAAGTAATTATACAGTATTTTCCAAAGACTAAGCAGAATGTAGTGAAATCCCTCTTCCCTGCCTGTTTATTGATAGAGTTAAAAAAAGAAAAAGAAAAAAGACAGAAAGAAAGAAAGAAAGAAAGCTCATTTATAGACAGTGGAAGGCTGTCTTCTTTGAGTAAGACTTCTTGTCCGGCCTCTTGGGACAGGCTCGCTGCAATTTATCACAGTCACTAATTATCCATGTTATAAGCCACACTCTTCCAGGAAAAGGAAAAGGAAACACACACACACAAAGAGAGAGAGAGAGAAAACATGGAATCACAACAATGAAATCACGGCTGACACAAGAGCAAAAGACGCAGTATATTTTAATTGTGTGCTGCTCACTGATTAGAAGACTAGGGGGTGAATACGGACCTGTGCAGTAAAGGTGGTATCTCGCCTCATAAAAACCAGCCTCTTATTCTATGCTTCACTTCGTTCAGAGCATCTGGGATCTCGACTGTTGAGAAACGATTGCTTCCTCGAAGCATGGACTCAGTTGAAGTTTTACCCATTAGCTAATGTTTGGCCATGATGTATATAATGTTGCTAGTTCGATACTGTGAAGCTTACCGGAAATTGGCTGGGTTTTTAAACAACCGTCCTCCACAGCGAAGATGGACGTGCCGAGCTGAACAAGGAGGTTGTTGATGTTAATTCAACAGGCGTGGCCAACACAGAGTGAGTGACTTGATTCGTTTCCTCTGCTGCCATTGCTAAAACTACAGACTACAATTCTAAAACAGCGTGGAAAATCAACGTCATTTTTCACAACTGCTCTTTCTGTTCGCTGATTGGCTCGGTAGAAATACTACAAGAGGGAACACAGTAAGTGGGTGAAAAGCCCAAATTGTCTGTGAAGCGAGCTAGTGTTTGCACAGAAAGGCAACGGCCAGGCTACGTGTAAGATGAGAATAAAATTTCATTCAGGCCAAGTAATTCTTAAAAAGTTGCTCATTTAGAAATGATTTTGATCACTCAAAAGGTAAAGAACGACAGGATACTTAAACAGATGGTAAACTACATTGCTTAACAAAATACGACACTTCCCTAACTTCTAGCTTTAAGATTTTTTCAATAATGCCTTTCAATGTTGTTTTTCCCCTTCCTTCATTAAGCTGCAGCACATCCACATTATTCTAGGTCAGTGGCTCCATCGAAAACCTATCTCGCAAAGAGATCAACAGTAGAGCTAATTACGCTAATAGGCTCTGGCAAAATGTTTGATACCAAACTACTAGCTGTAATTTAAGAGCTCATGGGAGATGGCATATTCATTTGGGCACTCCTTTTCTTTTTCTTTTATCTTTTACAACATGTTCTCTCTGTAAGAGGTGCCACAACACAGAATGAAGACTTGACTCTTAATTTGTAGTGACATTTTAACACTTGAGACAGTTTAGACTCTACTTATCCCAATATTTCCACATAAAATCTTTTATTTTTCAGAAAAAAAAAAAAAGAAAAAAAAAGAAGTTCTTCTCTTTCTTCTCTCTGGAAATGGAAGCGACATCGAGCAAAACGGCGTTTTGCTAATGTTTTGCTAGGCTAATGTTTATTTGAAATCAATTGTGCACCACATCACATTAGGCTGAAATATAACAGCAAACATATGTTACCACCAAAGCAATGGCTAGTGGGGAAATGGCAAAAACTCGCTTACAAAATGGTTAATGACAAGTGCAGATGGTGAAAAACTATTACGAACTAGTTTCCTTCTGTTATGCTGCTGATTAAATGCCAAGTGTGGAATTTGTGGGGTCACTGCTGGTGAGGCTGCATTATTGGACAAAAAAAAGGATACATGAAGTACATTGCCAAATTGCTTAAACATTTCTAAATGTTTACATGTTGATCATGTGAAGTGTGTTACACAAAAAGTGTTAACTTAATCTCATTATATATCCAGTTCTTCTGTTTTCAGAGGTTTGTTAGAGAACATTAGTGAACAACCAGGAGGAAGACCAAGGAACACAACAAACAGGACAGTAATATAGCTGTGAGGAAGCTTCGAATGGAACAATATTCTAATATTCTAAGTTTTGAACTTCTTATGGATCAATCCATTATCCAAAAAATGGCAAGACTCTGACGCAATGACAAACTTACCAAATGGTGGTTCACCAAAACTGGTGAGTTGAAGACTCCAGCCAGTGTCAATCACCTAAAAATCTGTGGCAAGATTTTAAAATTTGACTAAGTTATCCTCGAGTTATTTTGCAAAGACCAATGTTCAGAGATTCACGTGCAAAGCTGGTCGTGTCATTTCCCAAACAGCTTTGCAGCAAAAGACGGTTCGACAAAGCAGACTGAGGGTGGACACTAATGCTCTTATCACTCTTTTCAAATTTGTATTTGTACACATTTTTTGAAAACCATGCAACATTTTGCTTCCACTTCTCAATTATGTAGTACATTTTGTTGATCTTTCACATAAAATCGCAGTGAAATCAATTGGAGTGTGTGTTTTTAATGGGATAAAATGCAACAAATGAGATTCAATACTTTTCCAAGATTATGTAAGAAACCTAAAATATCGTGTCTTGGAAATACCTAAAACAACAGAACAAAAGTTCCTAACAGTTGAGCGTTCGTGTCAAAACCAGATACGTCCTGTTAGCTGCAGACTGCATGCAAAACTAAACAGGGGATTAAAAAAGGGCTTAAAACAACCTGATGAAGAATTATTAGGCAACAAAACCTGAAAATTCACTTTTAATGTAAACTCAGACAAAAAAAAAGTCATTCTGGGGCCAGTAAGGATGTGGTTAATAAGACCAACTGGGACTCATAAATGTAATTGAAATAAAAACCAGCTGCTTTTTTGTCTCCTCGGTTTCCTCTCACACAGTTTGTGAAATAAAGGAACTATCCCAAACTGAAGCCAGCACTTTTACAGTTGGTCCTAAATCAATTGGTATTTTGGGATTTTAGGACAGAGTTAATCACTTCTTTGGGAGAAATATATTAACTCAAGGCATCTTGTAAAGCTTATGAATTAGTAGATGGTTTATGATCTCAGTTAAAAAAACACTATTGCTTGAAGCTAATCTGGTATGTTTAACTGCTGCTAGCCTAAGACAAAATTTCACTTCTGTGAAAGGAATGATTTGTCATCCTGGACGTCAGCTGCTGTGGTCTCTGACTTTACTCTTCTATACAACGACATAACAAAGGAGCGTTGACTTGAGGAGCTCTTTTCACCGGAGCCTCCAGCCAGCGGTTTGCCAGAGGTGACTGGAACTGCTCAGCCGTGTGGTCGAGAGCCTGCCGAGAGCTTTTCACACCAGTGTTTAATGAGCTGCGTTCAGGTCCACTCCACATTCATCTCACTCCATTATTGGCTCCAAAAAGCTTTTTAAAAGTCGTTTGAGCACTCAGCCTGCTTAACCAATAGCCTATTCATGACAGCGCCAACAGTCCTTCTCAAACAGAGCCAGTTAATTTGTGATTTACGACTAAACAGTGAAAAAATCTTTTTAAAAAGGCATCTTAGCCCATCCAATTTGGTGCCGTCACTTCATCAACTTGAGCTTGAATACTGAAATCTATCGGTCGCAAGAGGCTTCAAAACCAACACACTGCTGTGTTGGAAACAACGTGAGGGTAAATTCAGCCTCCAACCTGCTTGTTTAATGATGTTTGGAGCTGAAAATGTTCCAGTCTCAAAACATTTGAGGAGCATCGTTGGATTGGCTTCATTCCTATTTGAGTGATAGAACATTTATTTCTGTCCACTTCAGTCCCTCTTTCTTGTGGGACTCCACAGGGCTCCATTCTCAGTCCTCTTCTCTTTCCTTTGGACCGGCTCCCTTTGGGGTTGATCTTTAGAAAACATGGAGATTCTTTTCTCTGCTATTCAGATGGCTGCAAAAATTACCTTCCACATCTTCTGCTCGTTCAAAATGCTCCTACTTTCTGTACACTTCGGACCCTCTTTCTTATGGGATTCCGCAGGGCTCAGTTCTTGGTCCTCTTTTTCTTTTGCCTACTTTCTCTGCTATGTAGACGACTGCCAGATTTACCTTTCACACCTTCAGCTCGTTTAAAATGCCACTGCTTTTAACTGGTGCGCACAGACATGAGCACATCTTACCTACTCTGTCCTCCCTTCACTGGCTTCCTGTGCACAAGGAATTAATTTCAAAGTCCTTATTATAAACCTTTATTTAATAAGGATTGAGAAAACTCGTTGATTAGAAATCTCTTTGATAAGCGTGTCCAGGTATGTTATGTTGTCTTGTAAATGCCCAGATGGTCTTCCTCCTCCATACCTCTTATATTTGCATCAGTCATATCGTCCTTTGCGGGCTCTTAGCTCAGCTGACCAGCTGATTTTAGTTGTCCCAAAAACTAGGTGGAAATTGAGAGGAGATGGAGATTTTTTTTTTCTTATGGCTCCCAAACTTTAGAATTTGTTGCCTTTGAATATTAGACAGGCATCTCTACTTCCTGTTTTTAAGTCTCACTTAATTTTTTCTCAATAGACTTTGGCCCAATGTGAGTTGATATGTTCTTTTTATTATCTTTTAATGTGCTTTACAAATAAATTGGAGTTGGATTTATTGAGAGTCCAACCTGAAATGGACTTTCTGGATAAGGTGTGTGAAAACATTGGCTCTCTGATGTCTGAAGTCCTAGGTGTGCTGTTTGGGCCGCAATGGAGTGATGAGGAACTATCTTGTAATGAAAAAAAAAGGTTTGCACTTACTCTGGAGTCTTGTGCTGACACCGCGGGGAAATGACAACACCTTATGATTGAGGTTTTTCAATAATAGAATTTATTCGTTTTCTCTTCCATTCGTTTCATTTGTAACCGATTGAGTTGCTGTTCTTTTCAGCCAATCCAAAGATATGTATCACTCTTATTTAAACTATTCTCATGCTTCCTGCCTAAAAAAATCTTTTATTAGCAAATGTGTCTCTGCTCTGATGGTGACTTATGTTTAACATTGACTTTATTAATTAAACACCAACTTGGCACAGATTCAAAAGTCTGGCACTTACCTCACACAATTAATCCATTTTGAAGAACAGATGAGATTAGAATAAGAAGAACGTTTAATAGGAGAAATCAATGTTTTGGCCAAGCTTTGGCTCTAAGTCACTTATTTTCCCATAAATCTGTCCTAAGACATTTATTTGTCTGAGGGTTTTTAATGACCTCACACTCCAAACAAAAGCACAGAGACATAAAAGAACCCCAAAAATAAATATTCAACAAGACCATTGTAACTTTAACTTCAATTTGTGCATAAGGATTTCCTGTGCCAGGAAGAATTATTTTCTCAGACAAGCAAGAAAAATAAAGGTTCCATCTTCTGCTTTCTAAAGACCCATCTTTCAAAGTTTTACTGCAATCTCAGAGAATGACTCTTTTCAAGTTTTACATAGATTTTTCTGTATATTTTAAAACTATTAATACTTCTACTAAAAAACAGAGTGTTTATTTAGCTGTGTTTCCATTACAAACATGTACATAAATTTGTATATATCCCGCTAATGTTGAAAAAACACAATTTCCATTAACTAAGAAATGCTATTAAAATCACACGTGAATAAGCTTGTTCACTCGATCAGTCATTAAAAGACGTACCACGTCACCATCTTCCTACCACTTCCTGTCGTCTTCTTCTTCGTGGTTTACGACAGCGGCAACGTCCGCCTGTTGATCACATGACTCATGGCGATGCAAAAGAAAAAAAGGATTTCCGTAGCATATTTGCAAACTAAGCCAATTTTGAAAAAACACCTTATCCTACCGCCAAAACTCTATCAAAAAAGGAATTTTTGGTTTAATTATTGTGTTTCTATTGAGCAAATTTATTTTCATAATTTTTAAAGTGACATGTTTGTGTATTAGGATGAACATAAAATAGTTTAATCCAACTTGTTTTCTACTCCTCCAATTATAGAATGTGGTTGGACAAGAAATACCTTAAAAGACAGAAACAGAAAGTCCTTCTAAATAAAACATACATCTCTGAAACACGACATCATGTGGCTAGATTGTTGCCATTCCCATCACTTCACTGAAGGAGAAACACAATGCAACACATCCGCCGCTTATTTGAGCAAGTGCCAACAGGACCTGCTCATCATGACTTATTTACATTGTTTAGTCTGGCTGGTCCCCAAAGAGGCCGGGCAGGGCCAACGGAGGAGGAGGAGGAGAAGCTGGCTGAACGAGCACAACAGGGCCGCTGGAACACACACCAGGCATTTTACATATTTATAGAGTCAAAGGTGTTGCCGAGTTGTTTGTGCTGCCCCCAAGGGTCGAGCTACAATAAGATCACCGCGTCTAATGTTACCTCGCCGCTGCAAACACGGGTGGAAGCGGGCAGACATGAGCAGATTGTGTCCTTGTTACACTCTCACCCAGGATGAAAACAAAAACACCTCGGCCGGGGATCACAGGGAATTCTTTACGGGAAGTTTTTTTCTGGACAAGTGCGCTGAGCTCATAACTATTCATTTGCACACTCTTGACTGTAAGAATTCAGAAATGAAAAAAAGAAAAAGATTTTACCTAGCCAAAATCTCTGTGTTGCTGTATCACATTTAAAAACGATGCATCCATTCTGCATGTGTTCTGCACATCATGCCTGCCTGGATTTAGTGGTTTCTGGTGAGCAGATGACTGATTCCAAAAGAAGTGGAAGAACAAAAAGAAACTGATTCATTCGTTCTGTAATGATTAAGAGCATATTTTCCCTGAGATTGATTTTGAGGAGGCAGGGCTGGGGAAATGAGATCAAAAGTTAATATTTTAGCAAGGAGGACTTATATGTTTTGAGGAATTTCAAAGTCTTATAATTCTTCTGGATTGGTTCGTCTGATCAGCATCCAAAAAAAAAAAAAAAAAAAAAACTGGGTTCCATCATGGGGTAATTCACATAATTTAGGTCGGGCTGCATGCATCTGTAGGGCTCAACGGCTTTACTTAAAAGGAGAGTCTGATCCGATCGTCTCTGTGGAGAGTTTTTAAAGACTTTAAAGGAACATTTTTATGTAAAATCAACTTTTATGAGCTTTACATTATTTTTAAAATGTCGCCCCCTCATCAAAAACATACCTGGACTGTTGCTTCCATTTTTTCATGCTTGTCTCAGAAATCCTTAATCTCCAGTGGCAACCATTTGGCTGTGCAAAACGCCTGGGTGTACCAAGCTCCGCCTCCCAGGAAGATGCTCCTCCTGGGAGGCGGAGTACCAGAAAGAGCAAATGTTTCTTAAAGAGACAAGCCCAATTTCAAGGTGTTAAAGTAGAAAGTAAAAATTATTTTAAGTCATATTTAATATATGCAGCATTTTTATAACAACTGACGGTAACATGATTACTTGATTGTGCTATAAAATGGCTCCATATGCCTGGAAAACACACAGTACTGCCTCTTTAAAACAAAAATGCAGTGCTGCAATGTTCTGAGAAACTATGCTAGAAAAGAGCATTTTATGTTGCTTTTTTTTCTCGCGAACTCATTACAAACGATTATACCAAGACATTTTCTTCGCAAGAACATAAATTGGAAGCAAAGTGAACAGGCCTGCTACCGTCAGAGCATAATCGCACTAAACCCTTTTCTGAAAGATGAAACTACAACCAGATCTTCCAGGCGTACGGCCGTTCAGATCATATTTCCTAATTATCCCGACATACTCCAGACTGCACAGCGCTAACCAGCAGCCGAGAGTATTCAGGGGATGAAATAAGAGGGGAGGCGGGGAAAGACTACGGTGGGTAAGGCTCATCTTCTCTACCGAAGGTTTGCCTTTTAGAGGTTATTGCCTTTAGTGATCCATTCCTTACTGTGAGCAAAGGCGCGCACCGCATTATCGGTTCGCGGGGCTTCGAGAATCCGCTGCACCACGTGGAGCACGATGGGCTCCTCCTCTGTGGAGAGGCCCTGTGGAAATAGCACCAAAAAAAAAAAAATTCTTGCTCAGGATGTGACAAAAAAGAAAGTGAAGCTACCTTGCCACCTGCAGCGTCTGGCACCTCTCTATTCTCTGCCAATTAAAGGGCTGGGGGGGGGGCGGGGGGGATAGCCAGGTCTCTGGGCTCGAGTTTGTATAATAACATTTGCATAAAATGAGACCATCTGTTTTGAAAGCTTTTAATTTTTTGAATGTTACTTTAATGTGGTAGCGCTGTGAGTTTTGATTTTGCCTCGCCACTGATTTCCTTCGGGGGGCAAAGCTACGGCTAAAGAATACGAAAGTGAGCAAGATCCGCATGAAATACAGCCAACACGTCATCCCATTATAAGTGGTGCTTTTGCTTGGAACCAAATGACAGTTTGACACATATTCCTAATAAGACAGTGACCTGATTACTTTTATGCAAATCGTGTTTGTCAGTGTTGGTTCAGAGCAAATGACATCAAGTCACGATAATAGATTCTTTTTAATTGGCTTCGGTAAAATGTGTTTGGAATAAAGCTTGGTTTTTACACAAATTACATATTTTCAGTTTAACCGTAGTATGTGAGGGAAATAATTACTAGCAGTGGTAGACAGGGTGAGGTTTGGTGTCCAAAAATCCAAAAGGAAGTGTAAAGTAGTGGAGGGGTAAGAGGTAAATAAAAAGTATGTGGTCATGAAAGTGCACACAGCTCACGAGACAAAACAAGATCTTCATAACCATTTTTGCTGGTTCCGTTCTGAGGAAATGGCACATATCAAAAAAACATTTTTAAATTCTACCTCAGATTGAAAAATTCAGTTCAGTTTTCATCTGATTTTGCATAAGAGGACAAAAAACCTCAAAAAAGAAAAACCCTGTCCTATCACCTGTAGGAATGTCCAGAACACGGTAGCTGTTCTACATGATGGTACAGTGCTTACAAATGTTTCATATCTTGTCTGACTCAGTAGCTGCGTTTGACATTTTGAACCTACATTTGCATAATAGAAACACACCAACTTCGAAAAAAGTAATTTTTTTTTAAATAAAAGTTTTGCCGTTAGGATGACGTGGGTTTTTTGGCTGCATCTCAATTGGTGTATTTTGCAAAACTGCAATGGAAACACTTTTTTTTTTCACTTCACACAAGTCACATGTGAAACAACGGGATGTTCCCGCTGGCCCAAACCACAAAGAAAGGAAATAGTTGTAGGATTATGCTGCTGCATGTTTCGTTAATGACTTATCGCATGAACAAACTTATTCTCATGTGATTTTAATTGCATTTCTTGTTTAATGGAAACACCACAGTTGTAAAACCGTGTTTTTTTTTTTTGTTTTTTTTTGGAGGGGTGGGGGGGTTCAGCATTAGCAGAACATCGACAAAGTCTTGCACACATTTGTAATGGAAACACAGCTATTGAGTACTTGGCTACCACAAGTGCTGCCAAAGAATTGACTGCTTAATGAATCAGCTGTGCAGCAGAATACTGATACAGAAACAGAAGGGTGAGAGCAGTAGGGCAACCAAAACAAGGATAACCCCCTCGGTCCATAACACATTAACCAAAAGTGTCTGCCAAAATGGTTAATTCATAGCAAAAATCAATAAATGGACAAGAAACAGTACTTTGACGTTTTAAAGAGAAGTTTCATGCAAGTTTAAATTCGTATGCAGTGCTACTGTCAGCTTGTACAAACAAGAAGCACCAAGTGGAGTTTCAATTTTTGCTTCAAGTATTTCATGTCTTCCTCGTTTTCCATCTTTAATGGTTCCTTTTTGTAACATCTCCAGTTTTGTAAATAAGGGTTACTTTCCTGTTTTTTTTTTGTCACACATGATAACTTAGTTTCTAAGTCGTACACCTGAGGGAACCGATCTTTCTTTGTGTGCAGTAGCAGTTGATCTGCTGTTACATAGATGGTTTCAACTGATCATCTACTGTAGTTTTAAATGTTTGCCTCAATATTCTTTCAAAAACAGTTTTGCTAACTGAGGAATTTGGTGGCAAAGCAAACAAATATATTTTTGTATTTCACCGAGTGAGCATAAGACTGTATCATTTTTTAATTGAGATATCAAGTCATGATAATAACAAAAATGTTGTAGCAACAGCAACAAGAATTAATCAAAGACATGACCAGTTGATCAATTACAAAATCAGATTGTATGCGTAGTGACTTTTTAAAAAATGTGACTTTTAGAGTTCCCTCATTTATCCACGATGCCACACTCCGTCAAGCTAGGATAAGGCATCTGCTTTGACCTCGCCTGGCAGAGCCGTGTTTACGACCAGCCGGCATGCCACTGTGTCACAGGGGGTGATGGTTTTCCACAAATGAGAAATTAGGCATGACAGTGTGATCCTTTCCACAGGGCCTCTGTAGCAGAGGACGGCCTTTCATCGGAGGCCCCGTTTCCCATGCCCGTACCAGAACCTGCCAGGCGCCGTCTAAAGTGTGCCTTTTAGGGTCCCGCAACAGATGGCGGACATGTGGGACATCTCGAGCTCTGAATCTTTTCCCTGCCTTTTCAGCGCGTGTGGACCGATGTTGATGCTTTTTCTCAGTGATGAGCAGAGTGATTTTTAAATGAATGGTATGTAAATGAGGTTAGAGAAATTTGCATCTCAGGTCTCTTGTTCTCCGCCGGTCGACCTCCCGCACTGCCACTAATGGTAAACATATTGATGCCCCTGAAGACCCAGTCGGGCACTTCACCTTAGTTTGCCATTACTGTGTGTGCTGCAACAAGTGCTTCGGTTGATTAGGGAGCTTCACCTAATTAAGAAAAAAATGATTTAGATTGTAGCCTTGTGAATTGCAGGAGAAGAGAGAGGGACCACCTTCATCCTCTGAAGCAATCAAGCCAGTGGCCCTCAGGGTGACTCCTCATTCAAACGGCTTGTTGGGAGATTTTTGCTTGCAGGTTTCCTGTATCACAGGTGAGCATTTCCTGAACAACAGGCAGTATATTGTCCTTATTACTACTAAAAGTGATAGAATCATGGCACCATCCAGAGTACTGGAATATGAGAGTCAGACAATAGCTGCATTTCAATCGACCTTAAAATTCGCAAATTAAAATTGCAAAAATAAATTTGCTCAATGGAAACATGCAAATTTTAAATAAACTCACCTTTTTGATAAATTGTCCCATCAGATTGTCAGTTTCCGAAACCACACACACAATAAATACTTGTCAAAGCCCAAACAGGGTCAGCCTGACCCCACTTGACTGAACCGAGTAAAAAACCTTGTGTGGTGCAAAAGACCCTAACTTTTAAGACGGCATGAAAGTTAATGAACAAACTTTGTCACATATGATCTTTGTTGTTTAGTGGAACCACAGTTATTGTGAAATTGTGGGGGTTTTCACAGTAGCAGAATATCAACAAAGTTTTGCTCACATTTCTAACTGAAATGCAGATACTGATTCTCCTGCATTTCAATTTACCCAAAAATTGTGCAAATTGGAGTCACAAAAATAAATTGGCTCAATTTGCCAATTTGAATAAATGTCACGTCTTTTGATACAAGGTTTTTGCAATAGAATGAGATGATTTTCCAAACCGTCTCAAAATTAGTATGTTTCGCAAAACTGACCAGCAATCGGATGTTACTGGTGGCGGAAAAGATGAATGAGACGACAGGAAGTGGTAGGAAGATGATGGTGTGGCATCATCCTCCTATCGCATGAACAAACTTTTTTATATGTAATTTTTAATTGCATTTGCTGTTTAGTGGAAACATCGCAATTGCCAAGATTTTCCTTATTTCCATCCCGTTTTCCCAGTTACTTTTTCTTTTTAGATTCCCAAATCACAAAATCATTATAATTACTTCTGCATAATGACTGTAATTGGAAAATCAAAATCTTAATCCCAAAGCCCATGTCTGGTTGTGGTATTTATTAGTGACACCATTTATCACAGAAGGGTCTCAAAGTTAGACCGTGTTGTCGACAGCCAGCTGCAGCTCAGCCCGGTTCAAAACAACTGTTACCGCTGCAGCAATTCTGAAAAATAACAATTAGCCATGAGCCAACTGGGCTGGGGGAAAAAAAAAGGACACGAGCCATACAGAGAGACTTCATCAAAAATTCTGAATATGAAATTGACTTATCAGGTGGCCTGTTGGGTGCAATTCAATTATCTCTTTGTTTTGCTAAAGGGAATGAGGAAGGGAGATGGAAATGTAACGCAGTGAAATAGCAGGAGGCTGCTGGTAAAGATAAAAGGTCAATAAAAGCAACAGCGTGAAAGAGAAAAGTGATTAGCAGTAAAACTAATAGATTGTGGAGTATTGTTTCTGAGAGAACCATTTTCATTTTACTTGCTTTGTTTTAGTTGGAAATAGAAGTTTTTAGGGTTTCTCTGTTTTCCTTTCTGGAAAATCTGATCTCTAATGGGAAATCGTAATGCCCCCGCTGTGCTTCCTGGGTCGTGGCGTTCCACTTAACACGGCCGTACCATTGTTTTTTGTCTTTTGAGGGAATCCAGCTCGTTCGTCATATTTTTGTTTACTTTAATAGCTGCCGCAAAGGGACTTTTTTTCCTGCCATCCCTAATGAAGCTGATGCGAACTAGAAGTTGGTCCATCTCTTTTTTTTTCTTTTTTACGCCCCACTTCCCAGAACCCAGGTCATCTTCTAAGAACCTCTGATGTTATCAAAATCCACTCTCCAAATGCAAATCACATTCAATCTTCCTGTGATCGTCTCTCTCTCTTTCTCTCTCTCTCTCTCTCTCTCTCTCTCCTGTCCTTATCTCCAAAAAGCTTTTCCCTTAGAAAACCCACAGGAGCCGACTCTGTGCGCCTTTGCGCTTGATAAGAGGGAATAAAAAAAATAAAAGTCGGGGCGAGTTTACTGCCGCCACATTGTGCCGGTTTGATCGCATTCCAATTCGTGCGTTGTTTGAGGCTGGAAGTGGTGGGCATGCGGGACGCCCTCCTCTGCAATGCAATATTAAAAGAGATCTTACATAATTCATCTCTTTTCCCTCTGTTTCTTTTTTTCTTTTATTGGAGAGCCATCCTCAAAGTGTCACTGGCAGACCCTTTTAATTTTGACAAGCCTGTGAAGCTGGAGTGCAAAATCCTGACTGCTTGGCTTTGCGGCTTCTCGCGGGACGGGTTGATATTGGGATGATAATGAGGCGCTCTTTTTCAAAAGAATGGATGAATTAATAACCACTCGTCAGTCTGGGAGGAATAGTTCAAAGGCCGTCATATAAAGAAGTGGCTCTGCTTCCAAATGAGAGGAAACATGATTTATTTAGCTCATGGACAGTGCGTCGGTGGTGTTTTTCGCAGTCTTGAAACAAACAGAAACCACTGAGATTTTGCTGAGAGTGGAACAAACTGTCACTGAAAGGATTTATTTATGCCACACCATGTTTAAGAGAACAGAGAAGGACCCAGGTATACGTGATGTTAGGTTATAAATCAGTGTCTCAAAGGGTTCAGCCTTTCATAGAGCTCTTCATGTTCACTCCATCATCTGAAAATGGACAGGTGCAAACCACTCCCCCTCTTAGAGGACACTTTCAGGTGGGAAAATATGTGGACTAGAGGATCAATCAAGTTTATTTGTATTGCACATTTAAACAACACAACAGTTCAAAGTGCTTTACATCATGGAAACATCAAAAACACATCGTATAGCCAAAGGTTGTAAAACCCAGTAACAGCCATTACATTTTGTCGATTATCAATACACATTAAATGTTAATGTTCCATTTATTGTGGTTTAAAAGCAACTCTAAGCAGGTGGGTTTGCAGTCTAGTTTTAAATGAATTCAGTGTAATAGATAACCGCTTGTCGTGTTCTTTAAAGTTGGCCTTTATGGAAGAAAAAGACAATTACAGTTTGTTTCAAGTCAAGTTCGCCTGGCCGTTTCCAATTCTGCTAGCTTAAAATCTCGCTTCGCAGATAGTGTGGACTTTCTCCCATTTACTTGGATTCCTCCTACAGAGCCAATCAATGAAAATCACCATGGAAGGAGAAGTTGTGAATAAACATGGTGATTTTCTGTGCTGTTTTAGAATTGTAGCCCACCTGGAGTTTTAGCAATGACAGTGGAGGAAGTGAACGAAGCCGTTCAGCTATGTGTTGGCCACGCCTCCAAATATAGAATTAACATAAACAGATGCCTCGTTCAGCTCGGCACGTCTCGCTTCGCAGTGGAGGATGTTTGTTTACAGCACAGGGAACTTCCGGTAAGCTTCACAGTGTTATATGTATTTTATACAACGGACAAACAATTGCGAATGGTTAAAGTTTAAAACTTCATCAATATTTGTATCGGTTTGAATATCCCAAAAGTCTGCAATTACAAAATCAATTCACACATATAATGACATCAAAGCAAATGGTAACACTTTATTTGAAGGGGGTGAAATAAGACTGTCATGACACTGTCATAAAAACGTGTCATGAACATAAATAAACCTTCATGAATATTTATGACTGTTGTCATAAAGTGTCATTCGATAAATTATGACACTTTTAATACAAAGTTGACATTATTCAAAATGTCTTTGACAACTTCACATTAACCAATAAATCATTACTGTTTAAACTTTACCTTTAATAGCATAAAGTTACCTGATTTTTAAAGGGCAATCAGTAATACTTTTATAACAAATTTATATCAGTAATGATTTCTTGGTTAATGTCAAGTTGTCATAACAAAGACATTTTGAATAATGTCAACTTTGTATTAAAAGTGTCATAATTTACCGAATGACGCTTTATGACAACAGTAATAAATATTCATGAAGGTTTATTCATGTTCACGACATGTTTATGACAGTGTCATAACAGTCTTATTCACCCCCCTTCAAATAAAGTGTTACCAAGCAAATTTCTCCACAAAAGAAGTTCTAGGTGAAAAGCTTGAATGACTCATGGAATAATTATTGAACACTTTTATGGAAATGTTTTACATACGTTGTGAAAAAGTCTTTTGTATAAATAATCTAGTCATATACATTCCTCAGGTGTGATTTTGACCCAGTATTTTTTTTTCCATAAACGGTTGTCAAATCACGATGGATGCAATGAACTCTGACCTGTTGCTCTTCCCATCGTCTTTTAACGGGACAACACAAAGCAGTCAAACTCACTGGCTCATTCTAGCCGTTTTGTTTCCTCTCTCTGAAACTAAAGACTTTCTTGGAAATGTTCCGGTACATTTTTCCATTCCTACTCTCTTTAATTACAAAGTTGACATTTCAAATATGAATTTTCCCTGTTGTGTCTGCAAAGTATTATTGCAAATTGCAAACACAAACCGTTAAGTCAGCAACATTACAGAGTTTCCCGGCTCTATAACTGCATTAATATAGAGCTTTCTATATTGAACACATTATTTATTCAATACCTGCTGTATAAGACTTATGCATTTATATAATACATGCACTCAGCATTTAGATTATGATTTCCTTCCACATTGAGATGGTATTTTAAGTTGTTTTAAATGAGCTTTAAATGTCTTGAAAGTAGTTTTGACCTGAATGCACTATGGTGTTCGAAGCGTTTTTTTTGTTGTTTTTTTGTGAAAGTTTAAGGAAAATCCAAGCAATTACTTGACAATTAGATTTTATGTTTAGGTTGTCTTAAGTTGATGAAATTTGCTGACCAAAAAGGGGATTAGTCTACAACGGCTCAGAGTTTTTTTTTTCCCTTTTGTGTTGCTATATCTGGCAACTGCAGTTAAGCGAACTATTATGGACCAGTGGTGGGCATTTATCGTATCGTTTATCATTTATCGTATCGTTTATCATTTATCGTGATAAATGTCTCAACATGAGATGGTGGTGTATTGTTGTCATAATAAATTTCAATTATTATTTAAGAAAATATAACCCTAAAACTATTGGAATTGTTATTTTTCGTATTTTTCTCTACTGTTGCATAAATGTATTAAAGATATCAGCAAATTTGAAAGTATGATTAAATGCTGATACTGTGTGCTTCTTGAGTGATACAAGTCACACTTCTTTATGTGACTGGTCTCCCAGAGAAGCGTATTATGAATGAGAATGTTTTTTTCAAGAACAATATTGTTTTTGTGGGGCTACAACTTTACATAATCTCAGCTGAAAAAACAATTCTTTTAAGTCTGCACCTATCTGATAGATATGGCCCAAATATGTCCAGCTCATGTTGTGTATTTACATGTTGTAGTTTTAAAAATGTAATGATGGAGTTTTCGACAGATATTTCCTTCAGGATTCAATCCCAAAGAGAGCAGGGTGATTATCTGGTCTCTCCAGGCCAATTGGATTTCATCCTTATCATTTCCTAAACTGTTTTTCTTGGTTTATCTGAAATAAGTCCAAAAAACGTCTTGGTATGAGCATGACCTGGCCCCAGGACTGATAATTGTGTTTGCTGACTTTTTTTTCGGAATGATCTTGGACAGATTTTTTTTTTAATTTAACGCAACAATTTTCATTCCGAATATCTCCGAGTTCTCCTCACCTACTCGGTTTTTAATAAATATAATTTCCAGGTCATATTCTGCTGCCGCTACTTCTAACTGGGAAAAAAAAAAAACACATTTTCAACTTGCCCAAAACTTTTCAATCATGGGCTTCACCGATGATGGAGCAAGCTCTGCACATTGAAAATCCATTACATACTGGTTTAGCCAACACCCAGCTGGATCCCGTCCCTTCCTGAGCGCTCCGCGGGCCGAGTCGTATTTAAGAGCAAAATGTGAACCGTTGTCTGGATGCCGCCGTCCCCACGTGAGCCATCTTTATTTCTTTTTGTCTCACACATCTGCAGCCCTCACAGCTGGGAGAGGAAGAAAGAGAGAGACAGAGAGAGAGAGAAAGAGAGAGAGAGAGAGAGAGAGAGAGTGTCGCCATTAACGGGCAATTTTGCCCTTTCACTCCGGCTCGTCTTTTCTCCATTAGGCAACTTCCTTCATGCGTTCTTGATTAACTATTTCCCGACGTCTACATCCACACTTTTTGCATTCCACCACATCAAGGCTGAGGGCACGTGCAGCCCAGGTTTGGAGATCCGTTCGTTTTCCCCGGGCCAAGAGGTCCAGCACAAACACTTGGAAGGTGGTTAAATGTTCCAGGGTGCAGGGGTTTTTCTCCAAAATCTATCTACTTAAAGTCTATGAGGAAAACACAGTGGGACTGTTTTTTTTTTTTTTCTTTTCTGGCTATTGGAGCGCTTGAACAATTTACTTGCAAGCAGTGAACAATAAGCCAAAAATAAACACCCCAACGGGGGAGGAGGGAAAGCATTATGAAGCACTAAGCTGTCGTTCAATCCATCATAACTGAATATCTGCACTATGAAACGCATTCATCCTCCACGCCTATTGTTGACTTATTGTGGAAGTCGGTGATCGGATGTTGCGGATGCTGCTGAATACTGAATTCCGGGCCACATGTTGGTGGTGTTTGGGTAACATTAACGTGGACGCTCTCGGCTCTAATAACCCGGACTCTTCTTTTTGTTCATCTGTTCCAGCGCGTGTGTGAAGCTTTGGTGATATGAAAGGCAAGTGGAGAAAGATGCCAGCCCTCAGTCATGATGTCTAATAATCTTAGCACCGCATCCACCACGTCTGCTGTTGAAGCAAACAGATGGACTCCCACACTGGCAGCTCGGAGGGAATAGATAAAGCACTTCTCTGCTCGCTGTGACAGCTACTTATTGACTGTTGAGTAGGCAAGATTTAGCTAATTACAAACAGGTAATGAACTGAGCCTTGCTGTGCTTGCATATCATATATGCTGTTACAGTTTGTGAAGATTATTATAATAAACCTCCATGGTGGCCTTGATGCATCTTGTTTTTATATAGCGCTGTACTCATTTACAGGCACTGCTGTTAATGATGTGATAAAATGGATGGAGCCCCAAAGTTGTTCCTTTTAATTTAATCCATTTGAAATATCAGTCAGTGAATACTGAACCTTCAGAAACACATAAAGACAGTTAGAAAGTCGACCTTCTATCACCTGAAGAATATTTCTGGGTTTAAAGGACTAATGTTCCAGCAAGGTCTTGAGAAACTCATCCATGAATTTATCTTTAGTCGCATCGATTACTGGAACAGTGCCCTCACAGGTCTGCCTAAAAGCTCAATCACACAGCAGCAGTTGATCCAAAGTGCTGCTGCTCATGTCTATGTTGACATGACAATTTTGATGATGGGCACTTGACAAAATACACTGTTTATTGCTTGTTTCACAATTGACACATAATGAGTTAGCATGTTAGCTTCCACCACCCTGCAGACTTTTGAACAAGCTCATGGTGATGCATCTTTTTAGGTGAAGGAAATCTATTTGGTAAAAGCCCCAAAAAATCTAAGAACTTTCCTTTAAATAATGTAAATAAATTCCTTTCGAGAGAGGGTGGTGTGCTTGCAGAATAGCATTGTAAATGAAGTTGTAATTATGTTTTCCTGCCCAGGACATGCTTCAGTTTCACCCTTTGTTTTGCAGTTGGGTGTTGCAGTTCATTGGAGCAGTCATTGCAGGCTTCACACTGATATAGATGGGAAGCATTTGTAGGGAGGTTTGCAGTCAGAATGGCTTTGCTAAATGACCATTAAGAAGAAAAAAGGATTCCCGAGTTTGTTTTCATCATGCTTGATGTTGGCCAATGTCAAATAACTGCAGAAGAAAAGCAGATCATGCTGTTTATAGGGGGATCCTCCACTATTCAGGTGTTATTGTTGAAACGAAAAAAAGAAAACAGTGTTCAACTATGGGTGTTTTCACACCTGGTAGTCCGGTAGACTCGGTTCGGCTGAGAACCAAACTTGAAAACATTGGTTACATTTTCAGCTGGTGCAGTTTTCTTTCACACTGCACTGCTTCAAAAAAGCCAAACCCTGTGATAAACCTGTTCCCAACTTGCCTGTGGTGGTGCTGCACCAAGAACCACTGAAGGACACAACACAGAAAACCTCTGAAGAAGACATGGAGTGCAGCTTCCTTCTTCTGAAAATGTAAACAAAAATTCAGTAGCGTCACACATTGGTGGTTGTACGATTTTGTCTTTGGTAAGAGATTGCGAGTCATTTCTCCTGCTAGCGTTAAACGTTTGCATTTGTTCTGATTGTATTTACCCAGAATTCCCTGCGCCGTTATCTGCTTCGTGCTGTTGGAGCCGTCTCCCATCCGCTTGGCGTTCACTCAAACCGCTCCAGGTTTCACTTGAACCAAACCGAGACCTACATTTGCAGTTGGACCAGAGTTAGCATTCTTGGTCCGTTTCAGAGTTTGATTGCATGTTCACACTTCCCCGATGAAACCGGACTTTCTTGACAAACAAACTGGAGTTCAATTAATGTAGTGACAACCCTGATATTGTCTAAATTTCTCTCTTTTAAGGTGTCCCTACTGAGTGTAACTGTAATAAAAACCACTGATCTCTATGATTTGCAATATTTCCCTACAATGCACTCAGTACAGAGGTTTGTCATTTTTTGCCAGCCCCGTGTGTCACACAGTGTTTCTACGGATCTAATATCCCGACTTGACAGATAATTTACTGAATGATAGTCATAGATTGCACATGTGCAGCCTTCAAGTAGAGTCTTCTGAGGTTTCTCCCCTATAGATATGTTGACAAACTGCATACGTTACACAGATTATCTTCCACACTTTGTGCAGTCTTGGGATTGTGACCTTGTTCCGTTAGCTGTTTGCAGAGGGAAAGTTTACTGTAATATCCCCGAAGACGCTGTTAGAATGACAGAGATTTATGTTTAACTTGGAGGTGTGTGTGAAGCGGGGAGAGGGGAAAAAATACAGCAATTACCTGCTTTATAGTAACCAGAATATGTGAAAAAATATATAAAGACAAAATGATTGCCTTGAGGCAAGGTACATGCATCCATTATGCACTTTTTCTTATTGAAATGACCTGGGAAAAAAAAGAAACGCATCTACTTTACATATTGTTTATCAGAAACAAAAGCTAAGGATATTGTTCTGTGTGAACATTAGCACCGTGAGCCATGCTGGTTTTGCATTAAGGCAGAGACCTAAAATAATCATGTTTCTACTGGAAGCCGGCAGCATTCAGAGGCAAGGATTGCCTGCCTGCCCGCAGAAACATGGTTCATTGTTTGAGATTAGCATCCAGTCATTCTGATATTAACATACAGGAAAGCTGACTGAGGGCAACAGTCGTACATGTCGCTGTAAGAGTAGGGATAAGAGTTTAAAGTTTATACGTGTACTGTCTGCATAATCCGTAGATGCTTCAGAAAATATGAACATATGAAATGAAGTCATTGTCTTGCAAAACCTTACCTGCTCCTATTTCTTGAACTTTTCCACATTTTGTGATGTTACATCCAGAAGTTTCAATGGACTTTTATATGACAGAACAACACAAAGTAATGTATAAATGTGAAGTAGAAAGGTAAGTGTTGAAATCTTTTATTAATAAAAATCTGAATGTAGCATTTATTTATAGTCCACACCTGGAAGAAGAACATTTTTCAGCAGTTTGGGTTATATCCCTGACAACTTGCAGAACACCTCTGTGGAAATTCAAGTCTGTTGAGTTCAACATACAAAACTACTTCTTAGTCCAAAGTGTATAAAAATGGTTGTGATGACTTCCTGAAGGCAGTGTCGGAAAAGCAGGAGCTTTTTAAAGAGACAGAGGCCAATTTCAAAGCATTACATTGCAAAGTCAAATTTTGTTTTAGTCACGTTTGATATGTAAAGCATTTTTATAACAACTGAAGTTAACATAGTTTCTGAACTTTGCTGTAAAGTGACACTATGTGGATGGAAATTACATAATACCCCACATTTAAGCCACTTTGCAGCTTAATCCCTGATTTGTCTGCTGTGTTCTTTGGTCTTCATGATACTGTTTGTTCACTAATGTTCACCAAAAAAAAAAAAAAAAAAAATCCCTCAGAGGCCTTCATAGGGTTTATACTGAGATTAAATTAGACACAGATGAGCTCTACTTACTAATTACTTTTATTCTGAATGCAGTTAGTTGGATATCATTCAGAGGGGCCGAGCATACACACAACACTTTTACATTTTTAATTGTAAATTAGCTTCAAAACGTGTCTTTTCTCAAAATCCTTGGTAACACTTTATTTGAAGAGGGGTGAATAAGACTGACATGACAATGTCATAAACACCTGTCATGAACATGAATAAGCCTTCATGAATATTTATGACTGTTGTCATAAGGCGTCATTCGGTAAATTATGACACTTTTAATACAAAGTTGACATTATTCAAAATGTCTTTGTTATGACAACTTGACATTAACCAATAAATCATTATTGATATAAATTTGTTATAAAAGTATTACTGATTGCACTTTAAAAATCAGGTAACTTCATGTTATTAAAGGTAAAGTTTAAACAGTAATGATTTCCTGGTTAATGTCAAGTCTTATTCACCCCCCTTCAAATAAAGTGTTACTAAATCCTTTCACTTTGCAACTTTGCTTTGCTTTGTGTAGGTCTAAAGACAAAAAAAATCCCAATGAAAATGCATCAAAGCTTATAGTCCCGATTGTTTCCTGGTGTCAGTCCATTAGCGTTCCTGCTTCATTCCTTAAACAAACCAAGTTACACCTTAAATCTACTGGCACTATTTTTCTCTATCCTGCCTTTAATGTCGACAGAGAGGTACATCGAATTTAGTCAAGGTCGAGATGTGACTTGTCCTAATGGGGAGCAGGGAGATGGGAAGGAATAAAGCAGATCATCGGGAAGCCGGCGACAGATAAGCGTGTAGCAGGTTAAAGGAGGAAGTCCGCGGTAGTTGCCTCTGGTGGCGATATCTCTGCAGAGCAGACACGATACTTGAGAGGATTTGGCAGATGGTGCTGGCTGGTGAGAAGCGTTCACACTGGAGGGGCGGATACTGAAGCTGTCTCAGCTGCTAACAAAATATCTACAGTAAGGCAATTCTGAAGGGGTTTTGTAAACGAGACAGCTTCCATCTTCTCTCTAACCTAAAAGCTGTTGCCCCAGGCTTGACATGTTGATTGTGTTTGTAGGAAATTATGGATCTATCCTCAAAACAATGAAGAAGAGTCCCAAAAAAAAAGCCTACAAATGCTGACTTGGATAGCCATTCCCTGACAATGCACACCAAATAAAGTCTGCCCGAAACCCCCGGACGGACAGCAGACGAGCTGTCACCGCGCCCCTTATCGTCCACCACAGCATTGTGGACGTCAGGACTCCTGCTCTTTTAATTTCCTTCATCCCTTCTTTTCCTCTCCTTTCCCCACTTTTCCCTTGGGTCTGGAGCATTTTAAGCCACGCATGTAATCTTCAACCACCCAGCCGGCTCTAAGCCTCAAAGAGTCACCCAGATATGGGCAGATGGAGGTGAGCTATCTTGCTAACCTGTTACTGTGGGCCTGAAGCGATAATCATTTCAAAACTATGTGTGTTGGGGGGTGTTTTTAATAGCCCTGTAAAGGTGACGTTTATCTACCTTATCACATTTGGCAGATGCATCGGTGAGAGGGATGGAGACAAGGAAACCAGGGACATGGGGGGCAGGAAAAAGAATCAGCTGATAAGGGCCCCTCCCCAGGGACAGATGAGTCTGGATTTACCCCAAAAAAAGTGCTTTCTTTAGGAGAAAGTTTGAGGGATTAAGGTTAGTTGCTTTCCGCTTTCTGTTCCACCTGCACCTCATCTCACCTTACCTTATCCTTCTTCCTTCTCCAGCGAGATGCTAACCTCTGGAATAAACCTTTATGAGCCGTGCAATATGTCTTGGATTCACCTTCGGCTTTGCCCCGAAGTTCTGCCTCAGCATTCTTTTCCAGCCACTGCTAACACTCTGTGCTTTTCCCATTACTCTTCATCGTGCGTTGCTCAAATCGGGGTTGGAGGCGGTGAGGCAACGATGATAGGCGTTTTACATAGTTTCCACTCCAAAACTTCTTTCTTGACAGAAACGTTTCCAGGCATAAAGGGAGTAAAAAAGCAAACATGTACATTCAAACAGCTATTTCTGCCGGTTTATAGTTGACCTACCGGGCAAGTCCAAGGTGATTCAGAAAGCTCCGATTGATGTTTTATTTGGAGCATGTGTGGTGTTACAGCATTACTGTAATATTTTAGGGATGACAGACCAGGACTAGGGTCTCTTGGCGTCTGTAGGTACTTGTCTCAGGGCTGTTTCAGTCTCTTACATCAGTTGTGTTGCCGCTGGTCGGAATTCAGCCGGAACCCCCAGTTTTTTTTCCTCTGCTTTTTCAGTATTTGTTTCAAGGGTTACGAAAAAAGTTAGGCAAAGTCAAAAAAGTTCATCTGCCTACCAAAAGGGACACAGTTATTCATACTGATACAGAATTGACCTTCTGCCATGGTGCTGGTAATTCTTTGTCTGGAAGAGTCAGGTAGGTAGTTGGCTACTATGAAGGGTTTCAACATTTAAGTCTGGAAAAAAGAACAATATACAGTGTAAACAGAGCTTATTGTGTCAAACTCCTGTACAATGGATACATTTTAATTATAGTTGCTTAATTTATGGTTATTTGTGGTTGTAGAATCAATTTACAAAAAATATTTGATTTCAGATTGGTTTAGTTTACAGTGCTGTGAACACTGTTTACACAGTACAGAGTTCAGTAATGTTATACATCTGTACACATAAAAAAACTGATTCATCTCATCTGTTAATATCTACAAAACAATTGTAGCACAATTATAGCACAAAATATAATAACAATAAAAACTATAAACAATGTCAGTTTAGCATATTAACTACTTTACCTTCAGTTGTTATTAAAATGTGTTGCATATAAAATGTGACATCAAAGAAACTTGCGTTTGTGATTTAGCAAATGTAAATTCTGTCTCTTTAAGAAACTCCTGCTCTTTCTGAGACTCCGCCTTCAGGAAGCTCCTTTATATACATGTTAAAATTTTTACCAGTGTTGGACAGAGAAGTAGCTCATATGGCAACTTTTGGCTACATGCTCATTTTTTCTTCTTTCACATTTTTTAAATGTATCCATCAATTTTTGCACAGTGAAATGGATTTCCATTCTGTGAGCTTCAAGCGTGAACACAGCTGAAGTAAAAGCGATAACGCATTCCCTTAATCTAAAAAAAAAATAAAAAAATAAAAATTGAGATTCAGTATTCATCTGGCTGCTAACTTATCTCCCAATCACCTGCAGTCCAATCGGTCCTACGAGCTTCCTCCCGGTGAGGACTGATTGTCATCAGCCACAAAGCACTGACAGTGATTTCTCTTTAATAGCCGATCCGCCGTTGTCACCAGTCGCCACCATAACTTGCAGTTTGATATCCAGCAGACCGAACCGTGTGACAGCTCTGACAGCTGCTGTCATCCCAGCAATCAGCTGGAGATGAAAGAGCGCCGGCTTCCTGTTTACGCGCGCACAGGAGCGAAACTCTGCCGAACATTTGCCAAAGTTGGGACTGAAAGAAAGAGGTGGGGAAAGTTGCAGGTGATCCGTACCAGAAATAAAGGTCGTTCCGCTTGGCGATGATTCGCACTTTGAAGTGTTTAGCTGTGTTTAACACTCCCATTATGCTGCGGGGCAGAGATAACTTTCGACACACCAATCATTTTTTTTCTTTACCCCCCTTCCTTTCTGTCTCTGTTTTTCTTCTCTCAGAGGCGACGTGACTGTTGCTATCTGCACCTTTAATGCTGTAATTAATTCTTTGACACCCTTTTCATCTCAATAGTGTAAATTATTCCTCTGTCTGCCTCTAGGTATTAGCTAACACTCTTTATTTAAAAAGAGTGAGGTGAAAATTAAATCTCTTTAAGAAAGAAAAGCTAATATGCATGAGGTGAATTATGTCTGACAGCTTCTCTTTGTTGAAAACTTTTTAAAGCCTTAACTTTCACTTAACTTTCTGATGGTCTACAGGTTGCATTGAAAATGCAATTTCCAGACACATAACAGGTGCGAAATGAGACGTTTGGTGAACAAATGTTATGTTTAAAACAGAAAACTTTATTTACGCTGCTCAGGAAGCGGATTGGAGAAAGAAATCCTTCTGAAGAGGTAACAGTGTTATTTTTGGTTTTCTACCATTAGCTAATAAAAATGCAGAGTATGTACACAAATGCTAAAAATAAGACAAATGATGTATGAAAAAAATGAAAGGAAAATGACATGCTTTATTCTACAACATAGCATTAGCATATGATGCTAAAACCCCGATTGTCAGCAGTGTTTTGCTTTTTTATTCCTCTGTGTGTCTCTGTGCTGCATTCTTTCTATTAGAGACATTATGCCTTACAAGATGGACATAACTTTATCTCGTATGCCATATAATTTTTTTTCAGGGGAATGTTTTATGTCTGTAGTGAATCCAGGGCTGTGGATTGTTCATCAAAAAATTTGCCAACCATGAAGCAGATTCCTTCCAACAGCACACCTTTGTAGCTGAAGGGCAGCTGTAGCTTTGAGAAAGAGTTGTTAAAAGCAGAATTACCTATTCCTTTTTAAATTATAGTTCACATTTTTTTCAAGCAGTTTAAAATAAAAAGATTAAAAATGCTTGATTTATTACCTGGAGTAGTAAATGGCTGCATTCAGTACAGCTCCAGGCTGGAGCCAATGGCAGGGTGGCTCACTAAAATTGTAATTTCAAATAAATGCTCTGCAGTCTTAGATTACAATGAACAGGGGGCCAAAACTTGAAAACGTGGCTCAAGCTAATTATTTTAGTCACATGATTAGCTAATTTAGCTTAGCGTAGCTTAACTGTATATAACTCTATTTATATACTAATTTTCTGCTTCATGAAGAGTTTTTTTTTGTGTACAGTAATCTGAGGCTGCCTTTTCTTCTGATTATTAAACATTATATACATCAACCTGCCAATTGGACTAGGGATATAAATTAGTTACTTGGCTTTAATCTCATGTAAAATATGTCTAAAATTTGAAGGGGGAGGGGGGAGGAGAGGACCAGGGTTGAGAAACACTGTGTCAACAGATTAATAGCCTCCATTAGTTGCCACCACCTGATATAGTTTTTCAGTATTATTATTTTTTTGTATACTCCCGTAGCCAAGCAATGACCTTTCGTGGCTAAATTGTGTTTTTGTGCAGTGACTAAGTCTAAAAATATATTAGGAGCTTTTTCATCACATTTGCATCCACACTTCACCAGGATACAGAGATAATCTACACAGAATGTGTCTGTTGATCTGCTAGCTCTCTAATATGTAACATTATCTGTAGTTTGAATAATTACTATTTCACCCAAAAAATATTTATTGGGTTCTGTATAAAAATAAAAAATTAAAAATAAAAACTACCAAAAGCAAACTTGATAATAGCTTAAAATAACCTTTAAATAAATTTAATGAAGTTGTCTTTAAATGGAAATTTCTGGAGAAGACAAGAGAGAGTTATTTCATGAATGTAAGATTTTAACATAGCATCACATAAAATCCTGAATTATCTTTAATATCATCCAAATCCAAATATGTTGTTGAAAGAAGGAATGGAAACGAAAGTTCCTTACCATTATTAGAAACAGTATTAGTAAATTTGAGAAATTTGCTTTTGTGGCAAGTCTTGATATTTACCCTGCCAAATCACCCAGGACCTCCACCGAAGCAGCATCTGGCCGAGAACCACTTGCAAGCTTAGCTAAATCTCATTTGCTTTAGTAAGTTTTACCGCTCACTGTTTTTGCCTTCATTTTCACCATTTGGACACACTTCGCCAGGATCCAAATCCTCCTCCCTAATCCTGCCTGTCTTCGCCTCGCCACCTCTTCCTCCCTCTCCTTTCTGTGCAGCTGTCTTGCTTTTCTGACGCAGATCGACAGCGGTGGAAGCACAGCAGTGGCAACTAACCTCGAGCCCCCTACATGACTGCTAGTCTGGATGACTTCAGTCTTACTGGAGCATCGACGGTGCTTCTGACCCTCACTGCTTCGTCTGACTTTAAGCGTGATGGACGTAGCTCCAATCTACAGAGAAATCATGAATCGCGGGAAAAGTAGTTGTGTTTATCCAGACATAAATAACTTTTAAATGAGGTCTTCCAACACATTTAAACTTGTCTGGATTGATTTTGGTACCCTGTCTCTCTCAAGACGCTGTTCTGTGGCAAAGACCATGGGGAATTTCATGCATGTTGATGCGGCTAATGGCCGCCACCTGAGCACTACCATCTGCGCAATCATGCTGAAGTGGAGGAGGAAATGCTTCGAAGTTTGAGTAAACTGCCCCGTCACTTGTGGGCACGAACTCACTGGAAATTCTCCTTTAGCCTTCTATCTGTGCCGCCAGCTGGCATTCCATCACTGACCTGCAATAAAGTCGACACAGTCAGGCGAACTGTGTCCAAAGGACAAGTGAATCCAATTATCCCAGATACTTCCAGCTGTCCCTCTGAATTTCCATAGGGTGAGGTCACCGCATCGTTGCTGCCTCTTTGGCTTGTTTACTTGCAAGAGGAGAGCTGATCAGGACTGATGGCACGGCACAAAAATTACAGACAACAACCAAAACAAATGGTGTTAACAGAAAACTAAATCTCTTTTATAGAATGAAAGCATTTCTATCCAGGCAGGTAAATCAGGTTTCCAGTCATGCTGTTAGGATTGGCCTTTGAGTGAGAACTTCTCTGGAGGGGGAAAAAAAAAAGAGTTCATCCAGCTTCAAAGATATTGAGTCAAAAGGGTAACTCTGTCAGCTTTTCCTTTTATCTCTGATAACGCCAGTGACTGAGCTCAAAATTGAAATTATCAAAATAAATTTGCTCAATGGAAACACAGCAATTTGTACAAAACTCACGTTTTTTGATAAAAAATGTTTTGCTGCTGCTATTTTTCAGTGGTTTTTCAGCCATATTGAAATAGATATATTTCACAAAACTGCAATGGAAACACTTTCTTCGCATCACACGAGTAACATGACCAACAACTGGATGTCACTACTTCATTATTGGTAATGGAGCTATGCCATTTTACACAATCATGTTAATGGTGGTAAATGTTGCCCCAAGTTATTTTTGTTTTTACAGAAAATCTTATTTCATAGACATACTAGAAATCTTTTAGCAAGTCTTGGTAACTTCTCTTGGCTGCTTGGAGAAATGGCTCATAGAGAAGAGCAGGATTTAGATATCAGAGTTTTACCAGTTTAGAACTTCCCTTTGAAAAGTAAATTAAGACTTAATCCAACACTAATGCATACCAAATTTATGTATGGTATATTTAAAATGAGTTTGATGTTCTGTAATTGTATTGTCTTTAACTGGCTCCTTGCTCTACCAATGACAAATGAAAAACTCTAAAACACTATTCCATTTTTGTTTATATTTTGCAAATAAGGAAGTAGCGTTCAGTGTCTTCTACAGATTTTTTTGCGTCGTTTTCTTCAGTGATTCTTGGTGCAGCGCCACCAGAGGCTTGGAGGGGGACAGGTTTTTCAAAGCGTTTGGATCATTTGACGCAGCGCAGTATGATGGCGAATCGCACCAACTGGGAATGTAGCAAATGTTGCGACTCTGGTCCTAAATCAAACCGAGTCCATTGGACTACCAGGTGTCTGTTGAACTTGAGTAAGTTGAAATTTAGCTTTTATGTGATGTAATTTTTGGAGACTAATCCAACAGAAATGTTGGAAACTGAAACGGAAGCTTAAGAAGGGTTTATTTCTAAAGAGTTTCCTGTATATTATAAGCTGAACGATCCTATCAGAACTAATTGCACAAACGTCTTGTTTTTCATTCTATATTAACTATACTCACCCACAGCACAAATACCCAGAAGAGACTAATAGTTCTGTTTTTTTTTTCTCTGATGTTTACTGGTCTTCCCACACAACTCATTTGTAAGCTGACCTGCAATCATAACAGTGATTCATTTTCCTGGTATAATCTCTGATAACCTCTAACTGGCAGATGAAACTATAGAGTAGCTCTAAGCTAATTAACAAAGTAAAAGCTATTAGCAATCTACATAGTGTCCTAGAAGCCAGTTCTTCTTGGATACATTCTTGCATCATAACATCATGCCTGTCTTGTCTGTTGCTGTCACATTTTCTCTTTCTCTTCCGTCATCATCTTCTCGACTGTAAATGTTGACAGGTATCAGGAGTCTGGGATTTTGCAACAGATGACAACAACTCACCATCTTTTCCATCACTGAATGCTAACGTCTAAGAACCCTGAAACCTCCCACCTGTGTTCCAAACAAGCCCCGCCGTCCGCCTTCATACGTCTGGGTAAAAGTTTTTTTTTGCACGAATGCTAATCTTTTTGTCTGCCTGTCCATCGATTTTTTTCTTCTTCTTCTTCTTCTTCTTCTTCTTCTTCTCCTTCTCCTTCTTCTTCTTCTTCTTCTTCCCGCTACATTTTGCGGGGCATGTTGGAGGATAGCAGGTGGATTCGCGGCCCACGCTTCTCGCTCTAAGTTTAACCTGTGAGATTCTGCACCCCCTGAGGTGGTGCGACACTTCTCCTCCAAAGCGTGCCTGCTTGGGTATAATTAAACTTTTGATGGGAGTTAACTGTTGCAAACAGCAAAATGACTTAAGTCAACCTGGTTTCATGTTATTCTCCCAAAGGTCTCTCAGATCTATCTTTGCTCTGCAGGCAAACAGTTATTTGTTTATTCATTCTTTGAGTAAAATGATGCACCTTTCTATAATTTAAAGTAGTTGCAACAAATAGTTTAATGTCAGCCTATTTGGACTCATTTTAAGCGCGTTATTGTTTTACTTTTTTAGAGTGTTTTTGATTTGTAGCTTCATGTATCTTTTATTTATTATGCTGCTGTCTCCTGTGCCCCTGTGTAGAACAGGATGCAGAAAATAATCTGTGACTTCAGGAAGACATCACAGCATCGCAACGGATAAAAACGTTTTTACCAGCATTGCACTGAGAAGTAGCTAAAAGGAGGAGCTTCGTCCTCCAAGGCGGGCCTAGGTCCACCCAGACGTTTCACACAGCTGAATGGTTGCCAAGGAGATTATAGGATTTCTTAAGCATTCATGAAAGAGTCAAAGCAACACTCCAGGTATGTTACATTGTAACATTGTAAAATTGTATAAAGCTCCAAAAACTCTATTTTACACAATACTGCCCCTTAAAAAAACAGCTCCGAACTCAGCAACTTTTGATCTTTTTTTTTTGTTCTTTAATTTTTAAGCCCACAGTTTTTGACTCTTTGCTTTTTCTTGAGTGAAAATACGTTCAAGTAGTGCAAGTCTTACTTGATCATCAATATGCAAGCCTCCCATATGTTGGCTTACTATTGGTTTAATAAAAAAAAAAAAAGATCTTTAGGGGGGTATTCTGGATCGCAGGACTAAAATATTCTTTGTTCCTAGATTCTGTCCCATCTGTTTATAACCAGCTTCTCGGATAAGATACATCCTCTACATCACACAGCACCAGTCAGGCTATGTGAGGTTTATTTTCCACGTCTCCTTGTCATCCTTAATGTTTCAGCTCATGTTCCTGATAAATAATCAGATGAGGCAGTCTCACCTGTCGGGTGTCGGAGCGTCCCCTCACTCCTCCGCCTTCATTAGTGTTACGGCCAGCTCTGACTGCGGGCCCGTTCCGGGGTCAGGCCTCTCCGCTGTGGGCTGTAATTGCAGTGTGTTGCACACTTGAGAGCTGATGCACCCGCCTAATGAATTGCCACAAAGTTTAATGCGAAATTACGTTGAGGTGAATGGTAATAGATTATCAGGGTCTGTTGGGTTACTCTGTAAGGATAATCCATTGCAAATTGATGATTACCTGCCTGAAATTATAATGAACATGTAAATTAGATTATCCTGCTCAAATGATATAATCTGATCACCCCTTTTCCTGTCACTGGATTATCCGTCACAAAAGCAGGGGACGCACCAATAAGGAGAGAAACGTTCAAAAATCATTTCATTTTGTTATTTATAGCTCAAATTTATTCATTATTTTCATGAATTTTATGAGCTCTAATTGATCTAAAGATATGGATGAGCACACTGTAGTGTAATGATGTTTTAACATACCAATGTGTAATCTTTACTGATTAAAACTAAAGGAACATTTAAAATTCATGCAGACATCAACTTTGTTTTGAGAACAGATTAATAATCCCAAAATTAGGAAAACTTGTGCAAAATAAGCTGATTAAAAGTAAAAAAATGAGCAGGCATGTAATATCCGTCCCATTCCTTGTTTAACATCAGGGAATCAGACAAACAGCTTGACTATATCAGCCTGGCAACATCATGTTATGTTTTCAGATTTCACAACGTCACCAGAATTTGCTTTAACTATGCCGCTCTTAGACAGTTACGTCCTTACATTACTGTGTTTGTGATTTATTACATTTAATATTTTTTACTTCATACCAGCAGTCAGCAGTTTTGACAAATGTTCCCTGAAGTAATCTTTGGCACATTTTATTCAGTTCAATTAAAGTTGATTTCATCAAGCACATTACATGTTAAACACAAAGCAGGCCTTGTTTTGTACACAGGTTTTCTAGCCACAGGCTTGTTTGCAAACCAGGTCCTTGGTTGGACCTTTTTAAAAGACAGCAAAACTAAAACTAAAGACTCCTGTCATACATAGACATATACCCTGAATTTCTGTGACTGTTAATAAAAACATGAAAATGCATGTTTATGAGACCGTTGGTACATTTAAGTCAATTTCAAAGAAAATAAAATATTAGACTGAAATACTTAAAGTCCTTTGAGGGATTGACAGTTGTAATGAAAAATGGCCTTATCAGTATGTCCATTTAGTCCTAGAAACAGTTTAGATTTTTTTGCCTAGGGCAGGGAGGGACCTCACTGGGTCGAGCTTGGAACCCATTGATAACTGCTTGCAGTTCTAGTCTTTTTTTTTATTATTTCATGCGATTGTTAACTGGAAGGCCTTCCATATGAGAAACTTTACCCAAATAAAACATAAGATAAACATAAGAGTCCTTCGGGCGGTGAGACAGGACATTACTGGATGAGAAAACGTTTCATGAACAGTATTGAGGAGAACTTTGTAAAAGCAGCAACCTGCCAAAGCCAGTGATCCGGTACAGAGCAGAGGACCATCCCACAGGAGGCGGACTGTCAGTGATGAGGATCACGTTTGTCAAGTAGACTGCCAGGGATCTGGAGGCCACGCCCCCAAGAAGCACAAAGAGCGAGAGGTTCAAATGAAAACGGGAGAAGGAGAACAACAGGGAAGACGAGCCCTGCTGCCAGAATGAAGTGTAACAAAGATAACACATAGAATATCCTCCATGAAATCCATAAAGGCTCTCCGAGGAGTTTCACACAGAACAGGTAGAGACTTGCAAATGGAAAAGAAGAGGCTGACAGGTGGAAAGGAAAACACAAGACGTATTGCCTCACAGATGGTTAAAGGGATGGGGTGCGGGATTTCTATTTCTGTCCTATTGTTTCCAGTGACTCTTTTCATATGAACATGGAATGAAACAGGATTAGATTGGAGTCTGAGCGATATGTTAAATAAACACATTGCTAAACACATGTGGTTTGTTTAGCAGTTTCTTACAATGGCATCTTCGGATCATAAATAAATAAATAAATAAATAAAAGGAATACATTTCTGCCAAAAAACCTCTGAAATTCTGAGATTTATCTCAGAAAATTGCAAATTCTGAAAATGTATACATTTTTGTAACTTATATTTTTCATTTATCTCCATAAATGTTTGACTTTTGAAATGTCTTTATTTTCTTTCTTTTTTTTATTTTTTTTTTTTATAAATTTCTGAGATAAATCTCAAAAACTTGAGATCTTTTAGTGGAAAATTACTCCTCCTTTCTTTTTCTACCCAGAGGGGCTCTAAAACCCCACTGTTAGTTTCTGGACAGCATTTAAAAATTAGCTAAAGTTTCACCAGGCCCAGAAGAAAAATAATAAATCTCCCTGATCTAATGGATTCCACAGTGTGCGTCAGCCTGCAGCGATTTCCCCCTATGTATAATGTTTCTGTTGCACATTTGTCATGCCTCTTATTAACCTTGATCACTGTGACAGATCATCTCTGTTTCAAGATAACACCGCAGTAATGCGTCAGGAAGCTGGCAATCCCTTACCTTTTTGTGTTGCCATGACAACCAACATTTAACACTTTGGTGCATTTTATCTCCAGGGCCTTTAGGTTAAGTCATCTGTTAATATTACCTTTTTACTGAGCATGAGATGAAAAGAAGTGCCAAAGTATTAAAACCCAACGCATCGCAGTGCAGTCACATAGTGGGTGTTTAAATAAAGATGCAGAATAAAGATCAAATGACAATATAACTTATTGAAACCTCAATCTGAAGTCAGTGCGTCAAGGCAAAAATCCTCCCTTTTCACCAGAACTTTGGTTTTAAATTGTAAAGCTGCGGTGAGGTTTAAACCTCCAGTCGTTCCTTGTGGCACCAGAAAACAACCCAAACCGTAAAGTAATCAGTTGGTTTGTCATGTATATGTTTTCATATTTTGTCTAAGATTACCAGGTTAAATGGTTGGTATGGATCTTTTTTAAATGAACAGCTTACTAATTTGACATAATTATTGCAAAGATTTTACTTATATTAGCGTAAACTTTCTTCTGCGATATACATTGAGGCACTTTTTATGAGGATTATAATAATTTTCCGATATTTATTCAGTAATGTGGTTGGAGCCTCAACAGAACAACAGTTTAATGACATAGTAAAATCTTAAAGCTGCATTACCTAACTTTTATAAACAAGATGTTTCTTGCATATATGTTCAAACTGACAGACTAATGTGAGACAGAAAATATGTGAAAAAATCAAACTTCTCTGGTTTCTCCCTGAAGTTTGGAAACAACCAATCAGAGCCAGAGGGAGGGTCATAGTGTTGTCAATTACTCTTGTGTACACGCTACTCACAACACCTTCCCCCTTGCTCTAGCTAAAGCTGGTTCACCAGACTGGAACCTGCTGTGAATGCTAAGGCTAGTTAGCATGACAGCTGATGATTTTTGTGCTGTTGTGATTTGCCTCTCTGCCATTATGTATACATTTGTACACAAGGATGATTGACAGCGACCGATCTCTGACTCTGATTGGTTGTTTATGACCTGGTAATAATCAAACCAATTCTCTAAAATCCTCTTGTCAAGCCTGTACTTATGAATGTAGTTGGTACATATTTTTGTATAAATATTTCTTTTTCTTTGACATTTGGCTACAGAACTCTTTATCCAACCATCATCTTTATCTTGTGGACGATGTCAGTGACTTGCTTTCAGGACTTTTGTCCAGTCGACCGTCTTTGCTAAGATGGAGTGTTGCCTTAATTCTTTTATGCATGTTTGAGAAAACTTTTTAATCACTCAGTCCTTCAGACTAGCCAGCAACAATTAGCACTTGGTGGTACCACTCATTTGCTGAGCTCATTATAGGAGCTTCTTCTCAGTGCATCTCTGGAAAAACATTATATATATATATATATATATATATATATATATATATATATATATATATATATAGTAGCATTTTTCTGACACCTGAAGTTAACACACTTACTTGATTGTGCTGTAAAATGACACTATGTATTACAGGAAAACACACGACACTGCCTCTTTGAAGCGTTCTGCTAAGATTGCCATGTTTAAAAATAACACGCAAATTGATCTATTTGTTGTTTTCTTCACCTACAGCCGCGATTGTTTGACCCTGCGGCTCAGTTAGGTGAGCTACGCCTGGTTAGAACCAGAGCCGCTTCTCTTTTCTCTGTCGAACGGCCATGACGGGTCACTGGAAACGCTCAAAACGAATTACAGTGCCCGCTTCAGCTTCCTCTTCTCCACGCCGCTCCGGCCATAAATAATTCGACGAGTTGTTTCGCCGCCACGCATCTGAATCAGCTGATGCATTTTTCATTGACCGGGGTCTCCATTAGACATGCTGATAGATGTCTCTGACACTTCAGGAGCACATTTTCATACATCCACACAAGGATGATTATGAGCACAGATAAGCATAGGGGAAAGACAGACGTTTACACCCTCGACACTCGCTCCTGTCCTCCTCCTCCTCCTCCTCCTCACACATCCAAGCTTTTCAAAGCTAGAAGTTCTTGAAAAAATAATCCAACACTGTCACAGCTGACCTAAAAATTACAGAATCATTTCCTATATACATAACACCAAACTGGTCAATCAATGCATCCCATCATCATGGTACAAATAGGAATAAGAAGGACGGAACATTTTTTCTTCTAACAGTGAGTCCATTTAAAGGAGCAGCATGATGTGAAATCAACTTTTTTGAGCTTTACCTCATGTTATGATGTTATTCTCTCATCAACAACATACCTGGACTATTGTCTTGATTATTTTATGCATGTTTGAGAAATCCTTTAATCTTCCATGGCAACCATTCAGCTGTGTAAAACGAATGGGTGGACCAGGCACAACCTTCAACAACTAAGCTCTGCCTTCGAGATTCAAGCTCCGCGTTTGAGGATGAAGCTCAGTTTTATAATACCAGTCATATGTGATATATACAGCATTTTTTCCACAACTGCAGTTAACTGATTGTTCTATGAAAGACTAGGATAATGTCTCCACCTGTTGTGATCGTTGAGAACCCATTGAACAGGAATAATATGCATTTTGAAAAACGCATATTATTCCCCTTAAAAAATGTATCAAACAATAGAAGCTACAAGGATGTTTGCACTGATTTTTCTCCACCTGAAAAAAAAAGATTTATAGGAAACAAGGGAGAGGTAAAAACAACAAAGCAGAAAGTGCAGATCCTTTCTAAACTTTCGGCCGTTTTATCATTCCTCGTGATTTTAGAGCCTTGACTTGCTGGGTTTTCATGCTCACAGAGAACACTTTCCAGCTTCCAGAGCCATTACTCAGGCTGTGTGGTTATGAAGCTGCAAGTTGCCTTTATTTTGATGTTATTTGTTTCTCTTATTTTAACTTCTCTCCCCCCGCCCGCGTTAACGGGAAATCACTGGGAATAATTCAGAGCGAGTTTTAATAATGTAATCATGCGCTCAGCAGGAAGGAGGTATATCTCAGGGTCTTTGCACATTCATCCTCTAATGCACTCAGCTGAAAATGCATCTGCAGCGTCCTCCAAGTGTAACAACGACGCACACTCAGTAAGCAGGAAAAGAGTTCATCATCCCTGCAGTTCGCACAAAACCAACAATCATCGCATTGCCTCTCTGTCCTGTTGATGCTTTGTGAAAAAAAAGAAACTATGTGAACGGACTCCACTTTACAGGCGATTTAGAAAGAAACCCTTTCCATTGATCTGTTGTTTTTGCCACGTAATTATCTTGGAGGTGTAGCTCTTTGAATCCCTGTAATGGGCCCTGTTCAAGCATTTTGGTCTCGTGCTTGAACACGACAGCGCGATTGTGCGGTCGCTTCGGTACAACACTCAGAGTGCAGCTTTCCCGACTCGCAGAGTCCAACGCTTTCGGGCGCAATCCGGAAAGTTCGCTTGTTTCAGCTTTTGCTGATTCCAAAGCGGTTGCTTGTCTGTTAAGTAATTCTTGTTATTATCGTATTCCTACAACCCGTGTGTAACCTTTTCTCCCATGTTGTGCTTGGTCAGATCGACACAGTGGAGACGTCAGTCAAGCGCTCCCCATCGGTTTTCAATCTAGCAGCCCCCCACACAGACCCCCCGCCCTGGGCTCTGGAGATGGAGAAAGGTCACCCTGGGGTCGCGCTGCTCTGTGTTCTCATTCGAAGAAACCCTGCTGCTGTTCTGTTCTCATCACCAGCAGAAAAACCCCTGTCCGTGGAAATCCCCTTCAGGACAGCGCGCCTCAGCCCCAGGTCAAAGTTCACTTATAACTGAAGCTGTTTTCTTTTTTTTTCATTCATTTGCTCTCTGCACCATCATCACTGTAACCCTGGAAAAAATATTGTTTGGATGTTGCTGCAGTAAATTCTTCAGTTTACAAGAGATCATGCATATTTGATTTATTTACCCGTCTAAAGCAGAGCTGGACAGCGTTCCCACGTCGCAGTGTGCTGCCTGAAGGAGTAAGAGAAAATAATAAATAATGTATTATAAATAAAACTTGATAATACAGAAGAAAAAGAAAACCTCAATTGTTTTTGTAGGTCACCGTTTTCTTTTCATTTCCAAAGCAGAGGATTAATTTAAAAACGTACCAATACAAAGCACAGAAATAACACTTGGAGGTATTTGCACCATGATGTGCCAATTGGACCTTCACAAGATTTTCTCTTTAGGAGAAAAACTCAGGACTGAGGGACGAATGCAGTTCATACTACGGCTACATGACGGACAGCTCTGTCAAGGTCAGCACCATGTTATGTTACTTTATGGACGTACAGGTACATGACGTAGAGCGCTGCACTGAAAATATCTAGTAGCTCTGTTGGTTTGTACGTCTACTACAAACATGAACATGTAAAATGTTTATGTGGTAACTTGGGAATGTACAACTGTGATTTTTTTTGCTTTTACATCTGTAGTTATTTTTAGTAGTTCTTGCAAGTTATCTGTGTCCTTGTAAGCATAAAACATCTGTTAGTAGAATAGAACAGAAGAGAGGAGAATACAGCTCTCATGTGACATCACACTTAATCACACTTAAACTTTGTAACTGGCAGCCATTTTGGCAGGCAGTTGCTATGGAGTTTTGACGACAATAAATAAGCACTGACCATAGAATTAGCTCTCGCCTCGTTCTTAACTTATAAACAGTATAAATACATTACAACTATTACTCTATGACAATTTTGGATCACTCTACCCACATCTGTGTGATACTTAAATATCTATGATATTTACTGCAGTACCTACTGCCAAACTAGCAAAAGTCATTTAGCTAAAGTAGCGGCTATCTGCATGCTAAGACAGAAGCATAGCCTGCATGTATGCTATTACATGAACTTACTCTGCCAGTCACCAGGACCTTGTTATTTACATGAAGAGTTTGCATGCCTCTTACAAAGCCTTGGAAATACAGATTGTATGCATCTGTGGGTTTCAGTCCATGAAATCTACAAAATCCAAGAGTGTTCACAAAGATTTTATGTCAGTATTTCCACCTCTTAGCTTGAAGTGGCATGTTGGAGACAAACATGTTGAGAGAAAACTAACACATGGAATTAGAAAGTTTTAAGTTGCATAAGAGAGTATATAATAGATGTAATGTTTAAAAACTTGGAAAAGTGAGACTTTCAGCTGCTTCCATTCACTCCTGCTATGTTTTATATGCCCATGCACCGGTCAGGATTGGGACAGAAATTTCTATAGTCACCTAAGTGCTTGAATAATTTTAGCATTATTGTTTTCCAGCCTTTATCTTGGTTCTCATTTGCTTTGTGCTTTCTTTGTTTCTTTTACATTTTTTTCTTTGCGTATTTCTTGATTTCAGATATATTGATGCATTAATTTTGTAAGCAAGACATTCCTTCCCCTTTTATCAATTACTTTTCTTCAGTTTAATTTCTTTATATATCTATGTTTTCATTTGGAGAGGGGCTGATTTTGAGAATACAAATTTGCAAACGTTCTATCATTGGCTAGGAAAAGGTTCAGTTTGCCATATTTAAAGCAGTACTGCAAATGTTAAAGCTCCATCAGCATTATCAAAAGTTTAAGGGTAAAAAAAAACAATATTGCTTCTGCTTTTCACTCATTCTAGTTTTTCCTACATGTAAACTGAAATCCCATAGCCGATGCCGCAGGGTTGCTTTTCTGAATAATCAAATCAATGTTGTTATAGGACATTGATTTCCTGGGTTACTACGGTCAGAAGGGGACACTTACAAGATGAAGAATTGGTCAAACAATTAGGGGAACGAGGTCCTACCGGGGATTCTGTAGCTCCATCTACCAATTAATTTTCATTACCCTATGAAACCTGTTCAGTATTAGAAAGTTCCCCAGCTGTCGGTATTCTGTATTCCCCATTCTGCTTTAGAAGAGAAAGAAAAACACAACATGTTTGTGTTTCTATGTCAGCTGTTGAAGAATTGTGTCCAAACGATTTAGGAAAAAAAAATCTATATTGAAAATATATATACACTCACCTAACACTTTAATAGAGACACCTTGCTAGAATTTGCTAGTACTACTTTAGTAGCTGAAGGTAACTGAATGTATTAATAAATAGGCACTATATGCATAGAAAATACATAAAACTGCCCCTTAAACTTTGATTATGGTGCCGTATAAACAGAGCTTCTGGCAGGTTTAAAATGTGGATAAATATTCTAAAAAAAAAAGTCACTGTTGACATTTGTGGAGGAAGCATCGTTTATGTGTAGAACAGGAACAGATGGAGGCAAAACCAGAGCTCAAGAGGGTCATTTCTAGTTCAGGTCCCAATTCCTTCTGTCTTTCTCTTAACACTTTATATGGATGTATGTCTCCTTATACAGTTACTGTCTTCACTGTAGATTAATTATAGGAGAAATAAAGCTCCAGATAATGTATCGGGACGTTTGCTCTCGTGAGGTTACGCTGGGTTTCCTTCACGGAGCCATAAATCCGAAGTGAGCCGGTGTAGCTTTTCCGTTTGATAGACACTAAAGAATATTTAGTGGTGTGCATTGCTTTCTAAACCTGTAATTCTCCACAGAGTACACTACAATTTAATGGTGGGAGTGTGAGGTGGACCGGCCCCGGGGCGACAGGGCCCCTCCTCACAGCAGCTGTTGCCGCAGATGTAAGGTGACAGTAATCAATACTGATTATTAAAGTGGGAACACCATCTCCAGTGTGTGATTAATCTTCATTCTCTCGTGTTTACAGAGCCTCTCCTGGCCCGCTCGCCTCCGAGGGGGAGCTCTCCCCCATTATCTATCCCCGGAGACGGGGAAAAACAAAACACTGTCACCATTAAGCATATTCCCTGTCACGGCCCGGAGAAAGCAGGCCCAGGTCGTCGTGATGGACCCTGAATGCGCTCCTGTATCAAAACACCGGCTCTGGAGGACACAGTTCTATGAGGACATATTGGTTTGTGAGGGCTTTGTGTTCATTAAGTACAGCTGCAATCACAGAGGCCATTCAATGCTGCTCATATTCATTCAAAACTGCAGTATATAACGTATATTTTAATACATTTGTTGAAATGTCATTATGACTCTATGGTATGAGATGGCGCTTATCCTGCTCCACCTTTTGCTTTCTGCTATGCCACCGCTAGCATAACATGTTGTGAATGCTAAGGCTAGATTAGCATAGCCACAGATGATGCGGAAAAGCTGCTGTCATTTAACAGGATGTTGTTTCTCCACTATTAGCACATTTAGTAATGAGTACATAAAGTTTGATTGACAGCACTAAGACCCGCCTCCTGGCTCTGATTGGCTGTTTTTGGTCGGACTCAGTGCTTTTCTTCAGATGGCCTTAGTAGCTCAGGGAGGAGGTGGACGAGATCAT
>NW_015113099.1:0-14999 GCF_001443285.1 Poecilia latipinna | reverse complement strand
TTTACCAAAGGTTGCCAAACCATGAGAATCTCATCCCAGCCAATGACTGCATTCCTATGTGCAAACAGCATTTCTTAGAGTAAGCTGATTGGTCAGATTCTCGTCATCTGTTAATTCAATAAACTTGATTTACTGTTTGTGGGGAAAGTATTGTGTAAGTATTAGAAGACTTACATCTGATCAGGTTTACATGATCACATGCAATTATTGATCAAATATAGAAAAAAGTAAAGCTGCCCTTCTTCGCTTGTGGGAATCAACGCCGCAGAGCAACGTAAAGTCCACAACACCGTTGATCTGCTGCACATGTTGTTACCGAGTCGATAACCTTAAACAACGCCTCTGAAAGTTATATCGGACCCACTTGGTCTTTTTCAAAAGTGAAGTTCTGTAACCTTGCTGTGTGGCAGCCATTGTGAAACAAACAATTCATCATCCTCGCTTGGCCGCATCTGCAATCAAATTCAGATTAATGTTTAAAACAGAAACAAAGCAAAAATCCAATTAGAGTCATTTAGGGTATAGATTGTTTGGTTTGGGGGCATTTATGCTACCAGGTCAATTAAGCAGAGACTCAATAATGCAGTAATGAAAGTCAGGCATGGCGAGAAGGAGAGACAACGAACAGGCTCACGGGTGATGGTAACGAAAGAAAGCGGTGGTGTGTGTGTGCACGTGCGTGCGTGTGAGGTGTGTGTTTTGCAGTCAGGCGGCTGAGCGCTCAAACACACTCAAATATGTGTATGATATGCATCGGGAGGGAAACCATTAACATTTTTGGACCGGCTTGAAGGCTCCCAGTGCCTCCCGTCTGCATCGCCTGTGACTGCAACAGATGGTCACCCCATCCCTGAGAGCCCCCCACCACCCACAGGTGTCAACTCCCACCCACACCCCCCGTCTTTGCCTCCGTCGTTAGATAATCTGCCGTCCCACCTCACCTCCCCCTCCTGCTGCTCGTCTAAAAAGGAACCCCAGCTTCCCCACTACCCCCTTGTTAAATCCTCTCTTCCTCTTCCTCGCCTCCCGTGCTCCCATCACTCAGCACCTGTGAGGATCCCAGTGAGAGGAGATAAGGTGTTTACGTGGCTCCCTTTTTTTCTTTCTTTTCTGTTGGACTTGGGTGATGAGTGGAGGGATGGGGGAGGAGGAGGGAAAGGAGGAGTGTGTTGGTCAGGTAAAACAAAGAGGGAGAAACCGAGCAGAGACACAGAGAGTTCCTGACAGCTGTTTCATTCAGAATCTCCCCTCTCGGACTCCACATCTTAAAGAGGCAGTACTATATATTTTCAGTGATATTTTATAGCACAATTAAGTAACTATGTTACCTTCAGTTGATATAAAAAGACTTTCTAAATCAACTATGACTTTTACTTCCTGATCTAACACCTTGAAATTGTGTTTCAAAAGGAGAACTCCTGCTCTTTCTGAAACTTCTCCTTCACGAAGTCATCACAACATGACTCCTCTATTAACCTTTTAACAACGTTTTACCAGCATTTCACTGAGAAGTAGCTTGTATAATGAACTCAGCTCCACCAGGTGTTTGCTAATTGCTGCTGGCTAGTCTGAAGGAGCTGAGTTGGGGGGGCTGCTATGTGAGGTGGAATCTTGGAAGCTGCAGCTCTGAGGAGGAGCTGCATTTTGTAGGCGGGGCTAGGTCTGCCGAGGTATTTTGCACAGCTGGATGGTTGTCATGGGAGATTAAAGGATTTCCAAAACATGCATGAAAGATTCAAGGCGCTCCAGGTATGTTTGTTTTTGATGATGGAATAACATCGAACAGTTAAAAAAGGTTGAGTTTATATAATACTGCCCCTTTAAGAAGACAGGGTGGCTATGTCCGCCGCAGCAAAATAAAAAAAGGGACTAGGAGGAGATCTTTAGGAAAGTTCAGAGGATTAATTTGACACAAGGCAGAGAGGATGGTTAAACACAAGGAGGAAGAGGAAGATGAGGAGGGTGGGGGAGTGAAAAGCTTTCTTTGTTAGAGTAATTGCTCTGAGCCAGTCTTGTGTGCAAACCGGTTAGAGATTATAGGATTTATTCCCATGTAGATTTTCAACAAAGTCGCTCTGCTTGAGCCATTCTGTTCTTCCCCCCTGCAGAACGTGCAACCTGGGATGTTCGGGATAAATCCATAAATACATAAATATCGAACAATGCGGGAGCGCCGTGTCTTTTGTTACCCGGGACAGGGAGGCAGAGTGACGCAGGCGTGGATTAAACACACACATGTCAAGGTGAACAAATGAAATGTCAAAATAAACGACAAAGCAACATATAGAAAATATCAAATTTGATTGAATTTTATGTTACAGAGCAAAACAAATTAACACGATTGTGAAGTGTTTTTGATATGTTTTGTGCATTTTATGATGTTTTTAAGATTGTTAATCTAATATTTTCATGGATGGTTATGAATCTATGAGGAACAAACTACCTCATAATTTCCTCTGGGACAAAAAAGCACCACTTAACTTAATATAAGCTAAACTAAGCCAAGCTAATTTAAACTAGCCTAAGGCAAGCTAATGTAACTTAATCTAACCTAATTTAAACAAACTTAATCCAAGGTAAACTAATCCAATTTAACCTAAGCTAACCTTACCTAAACTAAGCTAAGCTAAATGAAAAAGAAACGCAATTATTTTTTATTTTTTTTTATTTTTTGCAAATAAAAATCTAAAATGCATTGTGTGTATTTGGGTTTGGCTGCCTTTGATCCAGATACTTCAGGTGTCACCTGAAGACTAAACTGAGTCTGACTGGTGGTCATTTAATCTCAGAATAAATCCAGATGTTCTCTGGCGGTTTGTTAGAAAACGTTGGTGAACAAACAGCATCAGCAACACAGCAGCCAGGTCAGGGGTGAGGCTGTGGAGAAGTTCAGAGCTGGGCTACATTATAAAACTAATGTCGAGCTTTAAACATCTCACAGACGTCTGTTCAGCCCATCATCTGAAAATGGAAACGGTGTGGCACAGCTGTGGGCCGAGCAGGAAATTGCCGTCCTTCTAACCTTAACCCAGGAGCATGAGGTCAGCATGAGGTCAGCATGAGGTCAGCAGGAGAGAAACATAACAAGAGTCTTTCGTGAACGTCTTGCTGAATTTTCACTCTGGACTCCATTTTAAGAAAAATCAAAAACATTTTGCTGCCAGTAAAACATTATGTTAAAAAAAGGGGGGCTAAAAGGTTTTGGGGTTTTTTTAGTAAAAAAACAAAAAAAAACTGTTCCTTTGTTGATGCGGTATCACATTTTGGATACATCTGGACACATTTCCAGTAAAACTTATTGATCTTTGTGATTTTAACGTTACAAACTAAGAAAAGATTAAACAATGTGCATGCTTTTGCAAGGCAGAGCACATTCTGTAATGGATAAAATATGAACACACTCTTTTTGATGTCAACGAGACACAAACCGCTTCACCGAATCATAATTCTCATTAAATTTAAGGGCGGATAAAGCAAGAGCATAAAAACAAACAAATAAACAAAACAAAACAAAACAAAAAAAATAACCCGGACATTATGATTATCGGCGCTATCACACAAACAGGAACATAAAGAAGAAAAATCATTTATTTGATGTTGAAAAATGGAAACGACCTCGATTTTGGGTGCAAAGATTAGAAAAAAAAATCTAAATGACTCACATATTTGCATTTGTAGAGCTACTTTGTTTACTGGAAACACTTCAAACGGCACATTACCATTTCAAAAGCTGGTCAAGCATGTCCGCACATAAACACGAGACGTCTGTGTTTGTCTGGTTTATTTCTCGTTTCCTCGTTCGCCCTCAAACCAAGCGGCGGATCCCCGCAGTGAACTTCTGCCGGCTCTCTTTTGCTCGCATGAAACAGTGTGGGGCAAATTGCATTGTGTGTCTTAGAAGACACCGCGTGCGGGACAGATGCCTCAAAGAGGCTCTGCGAGGAATCAAAGGATTCCCTCTGATGGAGGAGAAACCGTTGCCATCCCCGACGGTTTCTTTCGACACATGTCGCCAATCAAACAGCTCTCAAAACACCTTCTGTTTTCAATCCGGCTCTTTGACGAGCTGCTTGAAAAGCAAAATGTGTGCGTGTGTGTGTGTGTGTGTGTGTTTTGGATGTGGCAGGACATATTACCTTCCATGCACCCACCAGGCAACAGGCCTCACTTGTTCACACGCTCCACGGCAACAGCGCGTCGATCCGAACGGCACCCTCGGTTTTTACGGGCCTAACTCGCGCCGCGCTGATGAAAACTTCACATGTAAAACGTTGAGGGCTTTCTCGGGAGACTGATTGGAAAGAAGTTTTCTGCGTAATAAAGTCGCGTCGTAACTTAAAGGGAAACCCTGAAGACCTCAAACGCCGCCAGAGCGAACGTAAAAGTGCTAGTCTGACCTTTTACGAGGCTCCAGTGTTTACATGTTCTTCATCTTGATCGTTCTTCCTGGTTTTTGCGGGGAAAGCCCTCGGCTCCCGTCGCCCTCGGGGCTGTGGTTGTGTGTGCCGGGCGGCGTGCGACGCTCCGTGGGTGGCAGAGTGGGAAGAGGCCTCCGGTTGAATTGGGACAGAAAGAGAAGGAGCTGTCGGGGAACTGCTGCAGCCCGCCTGCCCCCCGTTTTGGCCCGAGGAAACCCTGATTTCATGGTGCGCTTTGGGATCAGCAGTGTTGTGTCAGATAAGCTGGTGGGCCGCTTTGACCTTCCAGCCAGCGATTAGCATGTCCCCAGTCAGACGTCTACACATTAGTTTCCTGAGATAAAGAATACAGAAAGAAGTGCTTGATAACCGTCCAAGCACGCTTTGTAATATAAACTAGTGACCAGAAGTCTGTCCACAACATTATAAAAGACAAAAATGATCAAATTTTACATCACCGTGGCGTCATGTGTTGCATCTAAATTTGCTGACACCTTTTAGTCCCCCAGAAAAACAAAAAAAACTGTTGGATTCTAATGAATTGAACTGGAATGTTTTCAAATATTCTTGTCATATAAATAAATGTTCAAAAGATGCAGTTCTAAATGAAAATACCTATCAGTAACGCCTATATTGATACATATGGAATATATTTCAAAGCTGCCGTATGTAACTTTGATGAAAAAATATTTTGTGGTGAAAACATCGAGCTCCTCTGCCTTCTCTCAATGCTGACTACAAGCAACCTATCAGAGCCAGAGGGCGGGTCTTAGCGCTGTCAATCACTTCTCCATGTGGCGCTCTTCATCCTTCCTTCCCCTCCCGCTGCTACACTGCAACTAGTGTAGCATGTTGTGAATGCTGTTTGTTAGCATAGCCACTGGTGATGGCAGATAAACTGTTTTCCAGTTACGGTAAATTGTTTCTTCCCCATTGGCATATTTAGCAGCGAGTACATGAGGATGATGGATAGCACCAAGAACCGCCTCCTGACTCTAATTGGTTGTTTTTGGTTGGGAGTGGCGCATTACTTCAGATGACAGTAGTAGCTTTTCACAGATTATCTGTCTCATTACATACACACAGTCTCAACCTGGTGACAGTTTTAACAAATGAAACGTTAAACACTAAAACTTTAACGCTTTGGTTGAAAGTTTCTCCTTTCCAAGTGTAATTTTTCCCCAAGAGCAGGAACCAGAAGGCAAACTTTGTTTTAGTAAACACAACTCTAATCTCTCCTGAACTCAGCCAGCTACTTTACGTGCGACTCAGCCGAACATACACTCCTCATTTTTCCCACACACACACACTCGCCAGATGTTGCTGAAAGCTGTAAGGGAAGAAGCGGCAGGTACGGGCGTTTAAATATCAGACCCCCACAACGGGCTCTTCCTGTACATCTGTCGAGATTTACGTGGACAGTTCTTCCTACGAGAAGTGTCGGCTTCCCGGCGAGGCGGGATCAGAAGGAGACCGAGGTTCTTCAAGCCGGAGCAGGTGACTGTGGGTCAAAAACAAGAAAAAAAGAAAAGGTCTTGTCATCCAGCTTTTATCTACAGACACTTCACCCGAACCCCCATCTGCTTCTTATATCAGCGCTCACGCTCTCGCCAGCTCAGAGGTCCACTGGTCAGACCTGCAGAGGTCAACCGCACAAAGCGGAGTAATGAAATCAAAAGCAGCCCGGATGACAAGAGGCTGCTGTTGATCAGTGGAAATCGCTGAAGGTTTTCATTATGACGTATGACGATGGGATGGGGTGTGTGTGTGTGTGTGTGTGCGTGTGTGTGCGTGTGTGGGGGTGATTCAAAAGGGAGGATATTAAAGACTCAGCAGAGCTCTTTCAGACTGAGTAATGGTCGGACAGAGCGGGGGCCACCGACAGCTTTACTGTTCCCTCAGGCTTCAAAGTGTTAAGTGTGTGAAGCCGATACCGCAGAGTATGGTAACATACGGCCCTTTTTTTGGTTTTACGCGAGGATAAAACCCATCGTGTTTTAATGGATTTAGATTACCGCCATAAATCTAACAGACGAGCGTCTGTGATGTCACATCTGGAGCGGCGATGTTAAAGGGAATGCAGTGGGTGTCGCATCGTCGAGCAAGAACCGAGTGGAAAACAGCAGGTTTATTCATACTGCGTCTTAAATCAGCTGAGCTGGAGCCTCCCAGTCACAGCCGTCGCTCTGCAGGCCTTACACACCGCTGGAGCATGTAGGTGAATAGTTCAAGGGCTGACACGCTAAAAACAGTACAGTGGAGTTTTTGGATTCACCTGTTTTACTTTTTCTGTTGAACGTAACTGACATGTTAGCTATACACAGACTTTTTCACAGAGCATATCGGAAATATGCAAAAGAAAGTGAAGTTTGGGGAGCTGAAATTCCCAGCTACTATTCTATTGACACAGTAAAGGCTGCTGTTTGCCAAGCAAAGCACTGAGGCACTGGGAAGCTAATTTGATACATTTTAGCTCGATTGGTCCTGACCAATTTCTGAAAATGCAATAAACTATTTGAAAATGTTGGTGATTTTAAGAACACACATTGAACTTTGCCATTTGTAATGCTAGCTTAGCTAATTGTGCTAATCACAAACAACAATTCTTAAGACAAGTTAGGATGCCCACCCCCAAGTTCTTGGGGTTTTTCCTTAGTTTTTTAAAGTAAATGCAAATATGACATAGACTTTGCTGTTAATAAAAATAATATAATAAAATAGTTTTAAAAAATAGATAAAGTTTTTGTGTGTCTGTGTGTGTGTGGTTTTGTGAACTGACAGTCTGACAGGACAGGTGTCACTAAGGGAGTGAAGGAAAAATATTAGGGTAGTGTTCTGTATATATTTTTATTTTTATCCAAAACTGGAATTCACAAAAGTAAATCTCTGGTTGGTGCATCTCTGTGTCAGACGCAGCCAGATGAAATGACTGATGAAGCTAAGGTTGATGCACAACATCAGACACTGTAAGCTCTAAACAACTGTAAATCCAAAAGAGGTTAAATCAAAACAGGACACAACAGACCAGAGGAGCAAACAGACGGACAGATTAACAAATGAAGAGTGGAAAACTGGATGATATCCATCCACACTGGCTGAGGACACAGAAGAGGAGACCTTGAAAAGCATTGCAGGGATAAACAATTTTCTGCAGAGACAGAAATATATTAGGATAAAACATCCAGAAGAAAACTTAAAAAAAAGGCTTGAAAATTCATAAGTCATGAGACAAAAGCAATGTGTGTTTTTCCTGGATGGAATGTTGACTCGCATCAAACTTTAGCTTGCTTGCTCATGAAAAGAAGCTTTTCCCACATCCTTATTTGCATGCACATCCTGCTTTTAATTGGCCTTGGTCAAGAACGACAACAAAAAAAAACGTGCTTTGAGTTAAAAAGCATGATTTCCGATCTTGTTCTGGCACCTGGTTCATGAGCTCAGTGAGGACGGATCAACGGCTGACAGCTGGGTGAACCAAACCGATGAAATTTAAGTTTTCGAATGCAAGCGTCAAGCTTTAATTGCCTCTATGATAGCTTCTGTTGATACAATCAGAGAATCAGAGACGGGACAAAAATAAACAACTTGGTTGTCGTGTTTTTCTGGACGCCAGTTGGAGCTGGAAGAGGTAACAGGCAACGACCGCAGCGGAGTATTAGGTTTTCAGCCATATAGTTTAATGTTATAGCTTTATAACTGTTACCTTCAGTTGTAAAAAAATGCTACATATATCAAATATGACCTAAAAGAAATTTGACTTAATTTAACACCTCTGTCTCTTTAAGAAACTCTCGCTCTTTTTGAAACTCCTCCTTCAGGAAGTCATTACAACATGGCTTCTCTATTAATCCTTTAGCAATGTTTTTACCAGGGTTGCACTGAGAAGTAGCTCCTATAATGAGCTCAGGAGTTGCACAGTTCCAGCAGGTGTTTGCTAATTGATGCTGACTAGTCTGAAGGAGCTGGGGAGAGCTGCTGTGAGGCGGAAGCTTGGAAACTGCACCTCAGAGGAGGAGCTTTGTCTTCGAAGGTGGAGCTAGGTCCACCCAGCTGAATGGTTGTCAAGGGAGATTAAAGGATTTCTCAAACAGAAAGAATCAAGGCAACACTCCTGTTATGTTTTCGATGAGGGAATAACATTAAAACATGATATAAAACTCAAAATACCCAATTTCACATAATTCTGCCCCTTTGAAGCAATGAACGCGGACTGTTCCTTCAGTGGTGGAGAACTTATTGGGTGTTGGTGGGTGAGTTTTGTGAAACGGATGTTAGAAACATCTTTGCATCTGGCGAGGTGAAAACTAAAACATCTGAAAAGCATCACGATCGGAGCCAAATGTCAGATCATTTCTCTCCATTTGTTCCTTTGTCCCTCAATCAAAGGTAATGTTGACTGAACCAGAGTGTGACTCAGCAGGGACTCTGTAAGAGCCCAGTTATTTCAGAGGGGGCCATTAAGCTCCCATCCCTGGCAGCATCTGGGGTTAAAGCCACTCTCTGCCCTCTCATGATCTCTGTAAATTTCTCATTTCTGGCCTCCGCTCTTCCTCTTCACCTCATTTTTACCCTTCTATCTGAAAGTGCCACACAGGTGAGTGGATATCTTTATCTGGGTGGCGTGTCTAGCTTTCCCAGTGTTTCCAGGCCGACCAGATGGATCCTCTCAAAAGTCTGTCTGTCTGTGACGGAGGGGGCAGATTTGGCAGGAACCTTTTTCAAATCTACAATCCAAAAACAACAAAAAATCTGCCCTTTCCCCTGGAGTTGAACATCATAAAATTTGACTTTTGTTTTTTTTATGTGCTTTGGAGTCATCGCAGGATGTTATTGGATGTTATTGGAAGTTAATCCAAGCTCTCAGTGAAAATCCTCCTGGCCAGCTGTTCCACTGACTTATGAGGAGTGGAAGATAAAGAGATGAACAAAAACTGATTTGATCTTTTTGGTACTTTTTTCAGTTGAAGCTTTGAGTTAGAGCTGCTGATGTAGCAACAAATAGAAAATGTTGCCTGATCCCTGAATGTTTGTCATCTGTGATGACATATTCTATAACTGAGAAAATGTAAATGATTGGATGTTTGTTGTTTGAAAAACAACATAAAGTGTTTAAAAAAAAAAGAAAGAAAAGGTTTGACGAAACATTATAAAGTCCAGAATACCTTAGCTCGCTTCTTCAAAGGCCTGCCAAGTAAAGTTCTACAGGACAAGCTACAAGTCTCCAATATTAAATATGTTTACTTCTAAAAAAATGAATAGTTAATGTTATATTTATAATGAGAAAATAAGCAGAGTCAGTGCAGCAGCTGCATAACGGCAGCAAGAAATAAGATATTCATTGTCTGCCTTTAATTATGCATCTTTCTCTGGGAGAGAAGCCATTTGTGAATGTTAAAGCAACACAATCAAGAGAAGTTATTGTTACAAAGGCTGAGACTACCCTCAATTTATTCACTGACAAGTGTAGACTGTATGTACAGAGAACAGCAGAGACATTTCTTAATACATCATTGTAAAAAAAAAAAAGGAAATTGCACAGTGCTTACGTTAGTCATTTTTCACCAGCATAGTACCATACCGTGGATAATAAAACACAATGAAGGATGGTCATAAAAACACAATGAAACAATAATATATTTCTCATTTTGTCTTAAAAAAAGAAGAAAAAAATCCCCCGAAACAATAGCTTTATGGGAAAAAGTCCAGCATTCAAACATTAATTACACAACACAAACAATATATAAAACATTATCAAATTTGGATATAATGAAGAAAAAATCATTATTGCAGGCGTCCCTCCAGTTTATGATAAAACATACAGAACATCAGTTAATAAAGCTGCTGAGTAGGAGCAGAGCCATCCGACACACACACATGCGCACACACACACTCGGAAAGCTGGCAGAACTTTCAGCCGAGCAGAGCAGCAGATCTGAACCCAGAACGACGCTGAACAGACGCGCAGATGAAATCGGCTGAAAAAGCGCCTCGCCGCTAACCTCCCCGTTCGTGCCGGCGATTCGGAGGAGCGCTGGTGATTACTGCATCCGCTGAGTCACCCTGAGGGGTCAGGCCTCCCATGTCCACTCCCTCCCACTCGGCGGCCGAGCCGTCCGTACGGCGGCCGACGAGTCCAGTCACTGGCGGTGTTTACAGAAACACATGGCCACCTACACAGAACCACGCTGGGAAGGCAAACAGGAGCTACTGCTGGGTTGCTTTTTTTTTTTTATATATATAAGCTAGCATGCTCAAAAGATGCCTTTTTATTCAGCTGTGAGGAACATCAAGCTTCTTATTCGTGTTCTGGTAAAGGAAGTCAAACAGCAGGATGTGTAGTGAGTCGTGGAAAGCAGGGTAGGATCATAACTACTGCACCTCTTTGAACCAAGCAAGATAAAACTGTTTCTTTTAACACTCCCACGGTCTTAAGAGCCAGGATCATTTGGACCCCGAGCTTTTCACCCTGTGTGTGGTCTGGCGTGGTTGAGGTGTTTCTTTGTGTGGTTTCGGGAACTGACGGTCTGATGGGACAACCCCCAAGTATGGAGCATTTTGGGGAAACTGTAGTCGTAGGTTTTACAGAAAAGCAACGTATTCAATATTCAATTTATGGGCCTGTGCCCATAAATAATGCCATCGATGCTGCATAGGAACTTGTGTATTTCCTTTGCAGTATTACAAAAAACACCAATTTTTAAAACTGAAAAACCATCTGATAGTAGCGCAAATAGTTTTTAGCGAAAATTATTTTTAATTGAAATTGTCGTGAAAATAAATTAGGCAAATTTATTTTCGGAATTCCAATTCGCATAATTTTATGGTCAACTGAAACGCAGCCAATGACAGGCCAGGCTAGAACAGCCAAGATACCCGTGATAACTCTGGAGGGGCTGCAGAGATCCACAGCTCAGGTGAAAAAATCTACAGGCAGAATAGCTATTAGCTGCTGTTAGCCTGCATGAGACACAGCAAGCATGTGGAAGAATGTCCTCTGATCACATGTGACCAAAACCAATACTAGATTATCCTGAACTCATCAGGAGTCAAACATGAATGACTTGGATGCTGATTAGGATTGATTGGGAAAAAAAAGAATTTGGCTATTATGCTACAAACTGTAAACCGACAACCTTCTAATCCTTCTAAACTTAGGATGTGAATGTGACATCTAAATCTATAAGAGAAAAACTCTGGAAGTAAGACAGGTCTAGTAATGTATCCCACATGGACCTATAGAACTGGGCCGAATGTTCTTCTTTCTGCGGGGACACCAGTTTAACATATTGTCACATGATGAATGACACGTATGTTTTCAAAAGCCAGTGACGTTTTCGTGCACTTAGGCAGCAAGCAGCTGATTCCTTTTATGTTTGTACATAAAATTACAAACATCTGATTTAGTTGAACTTGGTCTGCAGCTGAGATTCAGATCAGTTCCAATCAGCTTTCCTTTAAGGACTTTGCTGGGTTTGAACTTTACATGAACCATATCATGGTATATTATTTACAAAGGGAGTCCTGCAGTACTTTATTTTGGCACTGGACTTGTGTAATCTTATGTATTATGGGTTTAGGACGTATAAACCAGGAATACGGAGGCTCATACAGAGTTGTTAACACCTCTGCTAAGTGTATGCTAATGCCGGAAGATAAACCGATCATTTATTGAAACTGGATCATCTCATAATACAAAAGTAAGGAAAAATCAAACTTCCCGTTGGCCTCACGCTCTGATTTCCAAGTTCTGATGCCTGCTCGTTCACCTACGAATTTTTGCAACTTTTCGCATTTTTGAACTCAAAAACACATTAGGCAGCTGTTGGAGTGTCCTGCTGTCTCTACCGCCGGGCTCAGCAGGCCCTTCTGGGGGGAAACCCTGACGTTACTCTACTGGTTCTCCCAAAAATCTTCACCTTTAAATTCCTTATCATTAAAAGGCCTCACTCTGCCAAACCTCTCCCCGTAAGCTGAGCACGGAAACACAACGCGCCGCTAATTATTGACTGAACAAAGAAAGGGCTCCTGAGTGGGTTCTTATGAATGGCTACAATCAAGAGGGAAAACAAAAATCAGCTCCATTGTACAGACAGGTACCAACTGCACCGCCGACGTGCCGGTCTCCCATGGCAATGAAATATTCATTGAGAAACAGCTCTGGTTACAACCGACGCACTACTAGGTGAAGCCAGAGGCGGCGTCATCACCCCCCCACACACCGCCCCGCCCGCCCACCTGCCTCCGCACATGACAGCAAACACACACAAAGAGCCGCATTCATTTTTGACTTGGCGCATTAATTAATAACCCGGCGCTGACCCCGTTTTGTTCTGTCGGTTGTCCCTGGGTGAGTGGAGCAGAGCGAGAATAAAAGGAGATCTAAAGCTGTTTTCTTCTTCGACTGAGGGAGCGGAGGGATGAGGGCGACAGCGTGAGGAGGGAACGCCGAGATAAAGCAGCCAGCCGAGAGGAAGAGAGAACGCAGGATTATCATAGTGAATATAGGAGGGGGAGGGGAGGTATGTGTACGTGTGTGTGTGTGTGTGTGTGTGTGTGCCCAAAATCCAAGCTTTGACTTCACAGTTGGCCCAAGCTCCTTTAACCTCCAGTCCTCTGTGTGTGTCTGCATGTCGGTTCCTACCTGCACTAATCACACAAACAGGCATGAAGAGCAACAATAAACCTGATTAAACCAACAGAGATCCATGGCGGCATCACATCTGAAGTATTTTTGGTCCGTTTAAGAGCAAATATCTTAATACACTTGAAGACAAAACTGGGTTACGAGTAACTTTTCATCAGGATGCAGGAAAGAAGTGTCCAAAGTGTGGCCTGGGGGCCATTTGTGGCCCTTGAAATGAGTCTGATCGGCTGTCCTCGACTCCCGACCATGAGACAAAAACAGTAAAACTTTGGCCGACAAATTAGAAAACAACTGATGACGCCCAAAATTTGGAAATTGTCGGTTTTGCTTTGAAAAAGGCACCAAAATTCTTCATTTGTGTTTTTGATCTGAATGGATTTGAAAAAAACAAAACAAACAAACAAAAAAAAAAACACAATAAACATTTTTTATATTTAATATTAATGAAATGAATTATGAGTAGTTAAAATTAGCCACTTTTGGCTCCCAGAGCAAAACGATTGAACACTACAGACAGGTAGGAGCTTTATTGATGAAAAAGTGCAAGTTCTAGTTAGGCCTGTCACAATAAAGCAACAAAGTCAGAGTCACATTGTGAATTAAAACAAACTTGATAATTTGCATCTGCATGATTTATAATTTTTTATCTTTTCTACCAAAACCTGGATCACAAATGTCTTCAGTTTGCTGCTTTGGTTTCAACTAACTGACTTTTGAAGGACAATTTTGCTCACTTTATTTGTTGTTTCTGTTTTTATTATTATTATTTTGGATATTTAAAACATATTCCAGTTCCAGTGTTAAAAGTTCATTAAAATGTAATGTAAATGATCTTTGAGAAAATGGTATCAAAACAGCAATATTATTGTTTATCGCGATAACTCCTGGGACAATTTATCGCCCAGAAAAACTTATTACAATGACAGGCATAATTCCACAGGCAGATTATTTCACTTATACCAAGAATTTTTATAAGTTGCCTTTCAAGAGTTATTGACCTAAAACAAGTTCCTATATGTAGCTGAAAATTTACTTCTAAGTTAGTTTTGTATTGCCTAGAAAATATACAAAAAAAAAAAAAAAAAAAAAATTTGTAAGACTTGGTGTTTTTGCAGTGCAGACGGTCCAAAACATCTACAAGCTGCGGACGAATGGATGGATGACAAATAGAAGAAAGGCACTTTATACAAATATAGGAAACAGTTAAAAACCTCTCTGATTTTCTTTTGTTACAGCTAAAAAAAACCTATAAATTTTATATTATAAAAAAAATCTGTCTTTAAAATATTACAAATTTATAACCAATCAATACATTTTTTTTAACAAAGTATATAAAACCAGACTCAATGGCTACTTTGTGTTCATGCTGTATAAATGCTTGTTCAGATCTCTTCCCGTTCCCTCCTGCCCTCAGGAATATAAAAACCGTCCTTTCTCTGAGCCCTGACGGTGGCCCAGTTTGGCCAGCTGTGTGGGTGACGGAGGAACGTCCTGCCTGTAGGGGCCTTTGGACCTTTGTGAGGTGTGGGTGTGGTCTGGGGTGTGGCCCTGGGCTTGGCCTGGGGGTGAGGCCTGGTTGTGGTGGTAGACGCCGCTACCGCTACCGCTACCGCTGCCGCTGCCATTAGGGCCTTCCTGTGTGGGAGCTGCTCGGGTTTTGTTGGCCTCCTGTTCTCTCCGCCTTTGCTCCTGCCTCAGCAGCTCCTGGGTCTCCAGCAGGACCCGGGCGTTCAGGCTGGGTTTCCCCATGAAGCCGTTGCGAGGGCCCGGACCCATGGAGAGCCGGGGGTTCTCTTTGGGTACCTGGAATCCCTCGGACTGTGGGTAGGACCTCTCCCAGGAATCCTGGGACGCCATGCTGGGGTTCTTATGAGGTTGCCTGAAGAAAGGAAAAAAAAAAGTTCATTAAAAGTGCCAACTTTGCATGATTTTGTAAA
>NW_015113098.1:314708-342340 GCF_001443285.1 Poecilia latipinna | reverse complement strand
TATATATATATATATATATATATATATGCGATGATATATGCGATGTAAAATAAATTGCATGAATGCAAATGTGATGCTGAAGCGGGTTCCATTTGCTTTTGCAGGCAAAACCAACAATGTGTGAGGATACTTTTTCACTTCCCTCTGCTGGACAATCTGTTTTGTGGATTCTTTGTACGTGTGCTTCCAACAATTTTCTTTCAACTATTTTACAATCCATCTCACTTCACACCGAAGCTGTGAAAACAAATGACTAAAAAAAAAGTGTGCTATACTTAAGAACAATAAACAAAATTCTCTAAAAAATAAAAGTACAAACAATACCTTTAAATTTAAATCCTGGTAAATTGTGGCGTTGATGTCAACTTAACTTTTTTTCTCTCCTCACCATTGAACTGTGTTAAAATTCAAATTAACAACATAATTGAAATAAAAGGGTTAAGAGAGCAGCAACCTAATAATTTAGGAAATAAATGTAGCTGTCTTTCAAACCTCCAAAACACCAGCTAATGTTACTCATCCAAGTCCTTCAAAACCAGATTTGAACCCTCAGAACTTCATCAATTACATGTGGATCTCATTATTGCTACAAGGCAAGTCTTTGTTCTGTGTGTCACAGGCTTTCACCCCCAGTGACGTCTCAAGATCAAAGTCCAAAAGCAGGTATTATATATGTTTGGGTAACAGGAAGCACTTCTATGTTTGGTCAGTTATTTGCCTGTCTAGTAACGGGCAGGTGAAATGTTTGGGGTCTACCCTTTATTGTGCTTATTTCCTGCTGGTTTAGACTCAGACTTTGTCAATCCCGATGCCTGTATCTAAAATGTTGCACTTATTTCAGCTGGTTGTGCATATCCTGATTTTGCAACCTACCTACCTACAAGCATTACATTAGTAAAGAAAAAACTGCAGGTAACTTGCAACTATGATGCTACATTTTTCATGGATATTCATTTCCTTCAGTCTTTTAAGTCTCGTTCTTGCTAGGTAGTGACGTCTGTAGCAACACTTACAGTTTAGGAGGAAAACTGCAATGGGTATTGTGCAGCAGAGCATTCAGCTGCGACTGCTGTGTATCTCTTATGCAGTCACAATTTGCTTTTGGTGTGACCTGTCCGACTTCTTTGATCTACCCTCGAGCCCACACTTCAGTCGTTGTCCATACCTCATCGGGTGAAAGAAGAAACGCACCTCAGCGTTTCGTTCTCGACAGTTGAGCTACGGCTTCAGCAAGATCGTGCTTAGATTCCCTCAAAGTGTGCATTTAATTCGCGAGCGAAACGGCGAATTAACTTCCTCTTATATCTGATAGTGTTCTTTCCTGTCTCCAAATTCCTCCAACCATATTCTCCAAGCCATTCCTCTGCTCAGCCCCTCTCTCAGGGCCCAAGCCATCTGCTCCATGCGCCCTGACATGTGCATGAGCGCCCAGGAGAAGCCCAGTGGAAGTAATCGTCTGTTACCACTCAGGCTGCAACATGTTGTCTCCCCCAGTGCACCTACCCCTTTACCTTGCAACAAACCTTCTGTGTGAGCGTGTGTGTGTGTGTGTGTGTGTGTGTGAATGAGACAGAAAGGGAACAGGAGGGATTTAAAGTGAGGGAAGAAGTGAAATCGCTCATATTCCCTGATATAGAATGGAAACAGAGTTGCACGCATTCTTCCTGCACCTGATGCCCAACGCATGCCTATGCATACATGCACACACCGTACATATGGAGCAGCTTGCAGAGGTATTGCTTGAACCTATTCACATTTAGGACATTGTCGCATTTTACTTCCTAAATTGACATCTTTAAAATGCTTTGGATTTTATGTAGGGGTATCAGGGCTAAAGACAAAATGTAGAATAAAATATCTTGAAAACCACGCTAAATGATAATGCAAAGTATTGGAAGTTGTGTGTTTTTTTGTTTTTTTTTTGTCTTCTCTCATTTCTATCCTGCTGTAAAGTATGTACTTCATTAGTGACCAAATCACCAGAGATAAAAGTAATTTTAGGTCATATTTGACCTTGAATGATGCTGATAAATTTGAGTCAGAGAGAAATCTATTGTAAAGACTGAACACTCTCTGCGTTTGCTTTTCTGAACGCTAGTTTGAATACTTTTAACATCTGTAGTGTTTCCTAAGTGTCTTAGTTACACCTACACTATTTATCTTACTTAAAAACATCCTGTTCATCTCACAAATCCTTTCTTTTTCCAGCATCCATGAGAAAAAAAACGTTGGGTCCTTGTTGAGCCAGAAGGTATCCACCACACAAAATTGAAAGCCTATGTGTTTTTTACTTTTTATTTTTTGCCTATCCTCGTGAGCCCAGACAATGAGGCTCTTAAGCCTGACCTTTATGAGTCGTGATGCAACCATTTCGAAAGCAAAAACCCGGTCGGTAATGTCTTTTCCTTCTCTTTACTGCCCCTTCCCTCATCATCAGCACATCCAGCGCCAAGTCGTCTCTTTGAAAGCATGGCGAATGAGCTTTGTATTTAAACCTGAGAAAATCTCGCCGCGTCTCTGCGACCAGATCATAGGCCCAATTTGGAGGTGTTGGCGCTTCCTCCCAGATGAGAGCCTCACTCCACTGGAAGCGACGAAAATGTCAGTCTGTATCTGAGAGGAGGCTGAGCATGGCACCTTTTCCACCTCAATTTTGGCTGAGGATTGTGGCTTGATCATTCCAGCTGTTTAAGTAGTATTACTTTGTGTTGCATCTAAAGCAGTGACCAGACAAAATGTGAGCTACAGCTGCTATGCTAACAATCTTGCTAACAATTATTTTAGGTGGTTTGCTATGTGTTAGGGTTGATGTGGCCAGCCCTCTATTGATTTTAAAATCACTGGTTTAGAAGAAAGGAAAAAACTTGGCTTTTATTGGCAAACATTTTAAAAAGAACAAAAAAGTAACAATTATTTTATACTGTGTGTTGGTCTGTAACAAATAAGCCCCCAAAATATAATGAAGCTTGTGGTTGTAGCGTCACAAAATGTGGAAAAGCTCAAGGGATATAGAGACTTTTGCTACAATTGTACTTTCCTTATTTATTTATTTGTTCACTTATTTATAAGTTACTTAATTTTAGCTACTTTGAGTACAGAAACCTCATATTTCAGAACATTTGAGCAAAAGATTAGTAAGAACAAAAAGCTCTTATCCAACTGTGTTCTGTTACATAAGACAGTGAGAAATCACTTAACGTGTTTTGTCTTGGTTTAAAAGATACCTTCTCTCAGTACGAAATTAATCTTTTTGCTGAAACCATCCATCAAGCCCACAGACAAAGGTAATTTCAGATTTTATTTGGCCATGAACAAAATTGATTAATTTGAATCATATGCCTCCACAGAACAGAAATCTCTCCCACTGCTTAGCCTCCATTCTGCACTTGGCTTTTTAGTGCCTTACTGTGATAATCTGCAAAAAATCTCTCCGAGATCTTATTCTTTCTTACGCAGTTTTCATCTATATGTAAATAAAGGTAGAGCTAAAAAGTTATCAATCACAATTCCTGCACAACTCCTGTTTTATTCCACACCTTACTTTTATCTGCAGACATACTGGGCTACAAAACTGTATTTAAATACTATTAGTGTATTTTTTTATGCTTTTTGTCCCCCACCCCCCTGCATAAACACAATACACTCTTGATGAACAGATGAAGTAAAATCTGACAGTTTGAGGAGCTTCATTTATATATTGTCTTTATTAGAGTCAGCCCAAAGCATAAACAAACTAACCAGGTTTACAAAATTATATTGTTTTGTGTGATGTTACATATCCTATTATGTTTCAGATTTAAAATCGTATGCAACACGTACAATACAGTCACATAAACTGAAGAAGTCTGGGAAAACTGCTTAAAACTGCGCTAACGGCAGAAAAAAAAAAAAAAAAAAAAAAAAAAATTTTCCCCAAAATTATTTGAAGTACATTTCTTCTAAAGAACGAGATGAAGTTCAAGTTGCATTCTGTTAAATAATTCCCCTATTCTGCTTAGCAAGAATTCATTTCTGAGCCAGAGAGGCCCACAAGAGAATATCTGAACCAACTATATGAGAGATGCACATTTGCCCCAAGTATGCTATAAGCATGTGAATCATGTGAATCCAATTTAACTAATCAACAAATAATCTAATATAATGTGTGGTGGAGATTACTTTCTAGTTCCACAGCTGCATCTCAAATTAGAATGTCATTAAAATGTTAATTTAGTAATTCAATTCAAAAATGAAAACTTATAAAATGTTCATTCACACCGACTAATATATAAACATTAATTTCTGTTCATTTGGATGATTGTGGCTTAAAGCTAATAAAAACCCAATTGTCAGTTTCTCAGACATTTTGGAGTATCACATGAAACCAATAGACACATTAGCTTTAGTACAGATGTCCTATGTTATTGTGGGCAAAATCATAGGGAAGATCCCTGAAGGGCATACAATTATATTGTTGAATCCCTGCATCCAAACTTATTAGGGGAAAGTTGAGTGGAAGGAAAAAGTTTGCTAGAAAAAGCAAAAAGAATAAGTGTTGGACTGAGAAGATCCCTAAGCCAGAGTCCAAGAATTTAAGAGTTTGGTGAAGATTCCTAAGTTAAAGGGAGTGCTTCGAGATCTATACCGCAAGGACGAATCCAGGAAATAAGCTATAAAAGTTATATTCCTTGTGCTAATTCAGAGATGCTAGAACTATCTTGCCTGGGCTAAGCAGAAAAGGCTGCTGCTCACTGCTCAGTGTCCAAAGAGTTACTGTCAAGAGGAACAAAAGAGACACCGGCATCCAACAATGCAGGCAACCTGAAGACATCTATTCATAGAACCCGTGTTTAGCAGCGCCACTAGCTGATTGTCTCTATACTGTGTTGCATTTGTTGCAGTGATATGTGTAGAAGTACGGCATGCATGATAATGTGCACAATACTAACAATACTTTCTGACACCTCTGTGTTAAAAAATTATTGTCTTTTATTGGTGCTATGTAATCCCTGATTATCAAAATTGACATAAAAACTTGAAACACATCACTGTGTGTATTGAAGATGTATATTAATATAACTTTTTTCATTACATATGCATCACTATATACTGGGGGTATTAGTTGAGCCAGATTGATTGGCCCCCAAAATCATATTCTGTTTAGGTCCCCATACACCTTAGGATCGGTTCTGTCCATTCTTTTCTAATATAGGTTTGTTTTAAAGAAGAGTGCAGCTAACAAATTTTGTTTATTATTAAATAGGGATAGTTCTTTTTTAATTATTTTGTTATGGCAGCAATGCGCTTCAACAACGTGACTGCATACCGAGAACAGAGGGGGAGAGAGAAACTGGGGTTGAGAGGGTGGTTGCAAATTTATTTAGATCTTCCCATTTGATCCAATGAAGCCATCACAATGCAAGTGCGACCCCCAAAGGCACTGAGTGTAACTACAACTTTACCAAGACGCACGCTGGGTAGATTTTTCTTCTCTTCCTTCTGTTTTTAAACGTTTATGTTCTTTTTTTTTAACTCTATCTTGCAGTGAACAACTGCAGCCTGGGCTAGAGATGGAATGCAATAGCCAATAAGCGGCGTATTATGGGATAATCTCTCCACTGTTAACGGATCGCTCGTCCGGAGATGGGATGGAGAGAGAAGTTGTGCCAACCAAAAAACCCTGCAATGTGTCTTCCATCCTTTACAAAGAAAAATCCCCACAACGCGCAGTGTTAATTTATATATCCAATTTATCAAATGTGTTTCAGATCAGTTGTTTTTTAAAGACAGAAAATCTAGATGTTAGATATTTTTCGGGGGAGAGTAGAGGGGGGGGGGGGGTTGAAGGGGTTCCGGTCTAACCGCGGACTTTTATGGAATCAGCTGAGTGCGCACTGCAGCAACATTATGAATTAATAGAGATTAACGCTCTCTCTCTCTTTTTTTTTTTAATTGTAAACCTAAACGTCTTAATATCCAAGTTCTAATGCGGACAGCTGTGCTCGCTGCCTGTGTGCTGCTGCTGCTGCTGCACTTTGGGCGAGGAACGCTTTAAAAGTCACACAGTGTCCGCCGATCAACAGCAAGAAGGGATCAGAAATGGATGGAAATAAAGTACTTACAGTATCTCCCTTCCACAGAGCTCCAAAACAGCGGTGTTAGATGACATTGCAACAGTCCACTCTCTCCCTTGAATAACAAGGCAGGGGAGGGGATCACAGAATCTCTGGTAATGAATAATTCCAAGCGAGCGTCAAAAAAAAGGAAAAAAAAAGAAATAAAGAAAGAAAAAAAAGGAAAGGAAAGAAAAAAAGATGAATGAAATCCTCTTGTTTTAACACCTCACATTGAGGTGAATAAAGTCACAGTTTTTCCTCTCTCTTTTTGTAATCCAATCTTCATCGCGTGTGTGAGCCTACACTGCTGATTCTCCACTGCAATCTCTCTTGGCCCCCGCGCATCGTGGGGGGCGGGGGGTTGGGGGTGGAGTGTGTGTGTGTGTGTGTGTGTTGGTGGTGGGGGGGGGGCTCAACTTGCCTCGGTGTGATTAGAGCGCCCTGTATCTCGTTATTCCTTGTCCCGGGAGGGGAGAGGAGACGCAGCAGGGGTGGAAGAGCCAGGCGAGCAGCCGCCGGACTCACGCGGAGACGCACAATGTACATGAGGCGATAGCTGCGTGCAGCTTGGACGGAGCTCCGGGCAGCGAGCGGGATGCGAACCGCGCGCGCGGGACTCGCGGTTTCGTTCTCTCCTCGCGAGCGTGTGCGCGCGAGCCGAATGCGCTCGTGTGTGTGCGCGTGTTTACGCGCGCGTGTGTGTGTGTGTGTGTGTGACCGCGCGCTTCTGCAGATGCGGGGGCAGCTGGATAGTCGGACTGGTCGGTCTGTCTCTGCCCAGCTCTCTGCGCTAAAGCTCCATCAGCAACTCGCTCACTTTAAGATAGGAATAAGAAGAAAAGACTTGAGAGGCAGGCAGCAGGGAGCGCGTGACATTTCACCGTCAGATTTAGCACCAATTCCCTCCTTTTTGACAACAAACGCCCCCCCCCCTCCGCCCCCCCTCCGCCCCCATTCCATGTCTTCTGGGACGGTTAAAGTCTCAACCCATGCGGAAAGCCAGAGCACAACAGAGCTAATAAGTGGCGCATAAAAATAAAATATTAAATGCAACATGAATGTCAGCTCTCCCCTTCTTCCAGCTGTGGGTGAATAACTTGACACGTGCACACATTTATGTGCGTGCACGATTTGTGACTTGAAACAAAAGGACTTAGAGGGCCAATAAATAAACAAACAGATGACGTGCATTGTGTGAAATATTTATCGTGGTAAACCTTCAGTTCATCTTTGGTGTAGCCTACTGTGTCTTACAAAACGCTTTCATATCTCTACGTTTCACTCTTTTCTCTCTCTCTCTCTCTCTCTTTTATTTTTTTGCTTTTAGTCACCTTACAACCACAGACTTACTATTGGTATTTTATGTGACAGATCCACTTGATGTACCACGAAGCTGGAGGAAAATTATGGTTTTCACATATTTTTACATACGGAAATGTGAAAATTGTATGTATTCACCTCATTTTACTCCATCACTCCTATATAAAAACCACTGGAACCAATACTTTCCAATGATGCCCATTCAGTCCTGTGTATAATTTAATCTCAGCATGAATCCAACTGTTCTTAGAGATTGGTTCATGGCAACTAGTGAGCAAACTGCATGAATCAAAGACCAAGAAACACACTTGACAGGTCCAGGATATTATTATGAGAGGTTTCACAGAAGAATTAGGTTATAGAATAAATGCTTTATACGTTGCACTACTGTTTAATCCATCATCTGAAAATAGCGAGAGTATGACATGGCTGTCTACCTGCCAAGGTGTGACAGTCAACTGACACCGGCGGGGTAAAGAGAGGATTAATCAGAGAAGCAGTCAAGAGGCGCATGATGACTTTGGAGGTGGTGTTAGAGGTCCTCATCTCGGGTCAGAGAATATTGATAGGATAGACCACTTTGTGTTCATTTATCACTTAAAATCTAAGAAGAAACAAAGCAATACAGAAGGATTTTAAAGGCCACATTTGGTGAGTTTGGGTAAAAAAAAAAAAAAAAAGTCAGACTTTTCATGTTTTGGAAGGTGGACATGAACAGATTGGATGGGTTTCTGCAGATTTGAGTCAAATGAACATCACGTGTGCCAGTCTTGGGAGGAATGGCCCCTTTTTTGCCTACTAAATTTGGGCTTTTATGGGTCAGTTGGCAAAGTTTCACTTTACCAACAATAATTGTGCAAATACCAAAACAATTTGTCACCATTTTTGCTGTAAATGAGGAACATGTTATTTGTTTAGTAGATGAATAATGAGTTACCAGCCAAATCGCCCCCAAATTACTGAGCTGATATGGGAAATTATGGCAAAAATGTTCTTAGGCTATTAGTAATGGATGTTATATTGTCTCAATCTTAATCTAAGCTAGAGAAAATTAACTGAAAGAGATTAAAGGAGCCTACAGCTATGTTATGCTTTCAATTTCAGAATGCTTGTTGTCTATCAGTCACAATTTTTTGGGAAGTTTCTTTGTGACGATGCTCTGAATTTGTTTGTCATGCTGAAGAATATTAGCCAATGGTGAAAAGGACACGATGTAGATTCATAGAAGGCATTTTTTTTTCTTTTGCTTTTAATTTTTCTTATTTGTCACTAAATCCCTTATTGTTAGGCACTGGTATACTTATGACCCCATTGACTCCATATCAGCATATGACCCCATTAAGTATTTTTGGGAGACTTTAAGTGTTTTTAAACCTGAAAACCGAAATATTCACAAATATCATTATTCCCACCGTTAAGTATGGTGGAGGATCTGTGATGCTGCGGGCTTGTTTCTCTTCCAAAGGCCATTCTGGAGTACAGGGAAAAAAAAAAATCATTTGGCTTCTACCAGGAAACAGATATTCAATAATTTCTTGGTCTTTCAGATACCGATCTAAATAAAAGGCCACATTTACTCAAAAGTGGTTTATCAGATGGAGTTAACCTTTGCCTGTGGCCATTAGTGGTACCAGTGATTTGTGGAATCATACAATTTTGTCCCTGAACAAATGCAGTGAAATTAGGCTTAAATCCTTTTTAATATTTTCTCCATGCAAATATAAGATTGATTCATTTCGAAGCCCTTACACATCTTTCTTAGGGGGTGGAGGGCCCTGTGGCCATCCATCCATCCGCCCGTCTGTCTCATTTTGCATTTTAGCGTGGTCAGCATCCAAGAGTTTCTCTTCCGGCTCCCGAGATGAGTTTTCGGATCCCTGTCGCACAGTGAGGGGAGCGTGGAATATAAAGGAAGCATCAGGAAGAGAGAGGGAGAGGGAGAGGGAGGAGGATGAGATAGAGTGGTGTAGTTGCATGCAGTAAGTCAGGCTTCACAAATGATTATATGGTCACAATTCACACCTGACTGGGGGAAACGACTGTAGAACTCCACCATTACAGAGCAGGGCACTCACACGTATGATGCAACTACCAACGGCTGATCTCTTTGAAGGCTGAGTTGTCATGTAAATCCATGCTATCCCAACACCAGCGGCATTCAAAATGGTGTTAATACTGCTTTTTTTTTTTTTTTTTTTTTGAGAAGTGATGTGCTAAGAAGCCACTCATATGTGTAGAGCAAACATGCAGATTTCCACGACCCTTTTATTATAGACGAAAAGGTCGTAGTGTATTTACAAGCCCCATTAACGAACAAACACTGCGGGAAACCTGAACCAACACTGTAATAAAAGTGTCCCAATGTGCCATTGTGGCATTAAAAATGCTGGGACAGGGCAGCATGGCACATTCCAGCACATCACAGACACGGGAGGTTTATACGTTTTGAGTTCTAGGTCGTACGTTGGCAATGCAAAAATATATTTTCAATGATTCGGATTGAAATCACAGAATTTGGATTCTAAAATTCACAATGCAAAAAAGCTAGAAATACAGTCATGCATCTCAGAACCAGCTTTATTGGCCAAGACTGTGTGTGCAAACAAGAAAACAAAAATTTTATGTTCAAGTGTTCAAGAGCACACAGATTAGGAGGAATAAATATAACTTTGAAGTAAATAAAGTAACACTATGCACATGTAGCTGCAGCAAATCCTTTTTCTTTTTTTCTTTTTCATTAAAAAGAAAAACAAATATTGTTGTGACTGCCAGAATGCATATTTTGCTTCCCAGCATAGTTGCTGACTACTTTGGCTGTAAGGTGTTTATTGTGTTCATCAGGAAGACTACCTGGGGCAAGAAACTTTCCCCGTGGCAGCTGTTTTTTTTTTTTTTTCTGCAAATAAACCTCTGTAGCAACAACCTGAAGGTAAAAGTTTAGACAGTTTGTGATCAGGATGTTATATAAAGACCCATCACTAGTAGCTATTTGGATAAAGCACCTTAGCAAGCTGCAGGGAAATTCAACACTTTTCGTAGCCATCAACAAACCTTTGGAATAAGTATCGGTTGCTATCTGACTGTGAGCCTTAGCATAAACGGTAGAAATAGAAATCATTTTTTTTTTTTTTTTTTTTCCACATATCCAAGTTTTAAACGTGGTTAAAAGGTTAAGATCTCCCTGGAAGTTTGATGTTACCCTGCTTTATGCATTCTGGATGTTTGGTATCTTTGTGCTGTTGGACCGTAATGAAAATACAACATAATATCAGCCTGTAAGCATAAAGCTTTTATGATGTGAGGGTGTTCATAAGATTGGGTTGGATTGTAATTTCCTTAGAAGGGCAATGACCTAAATAAAATATACATTTCCCCCTATAAAATACAATAACATAGTTTTAATGTGACAATGCACACCATCTTGTGACTGTTTCCAAAATGAACTACAGTGCAAACTGTGGAGACTAAGGCTAGAAAATCTACTGCATCCTCTCTAGATATTGATTTGACATAATATTTGTTCCAACTGTCTGCATCTGACCAGTGACCTGTTTGTTCCTTTCATTAATTTGCTTAAGGCAATGCAGAATGCAGACACAGTCGGTTCTCTTAGTGGTCGAACGGTGGGTACAGCGCATAGCATTTCACATATCCCTGGTTTGCCACGATGTCTCGTGACAAAAGGAGTAAACTTTAACATTTGTGTCAATTGTTTGAATGCTGCCCGGGTGTACAAAGTATTCCATCGTATGACTTTTTGTTTACGATCCAGCTTCCGTGTGCCTGCTGGAAGAAAGAGCATCCCAACACCACGATGGCATGTTTTCACATGGGAACGGTGTGTTCAACGCAGAGGTTGCGCCGGACTTTTTTTTTTAAAATTTTATTTTGCCGGACAGATCAAGCACTTCTCCCATAGTATATTTTAACAATTTTGATTCAGTTGAATTTAATTTTCATTCAGTGTAATTAATATCCAAATGAGCCGAACAGAGAATTTATATCATGTTATCACATATCAAGCAGATAAATACATGTAACTTTTTCTCCACAGTGACAAAAACAACTGACTGTACAAACAGTGAATTGGACGATTGCATCATAAGTAAGTGGAATCGTCTCCCAGATGGCGAGACTCATTGAGTTCAGTCTTAATGAACTCATTAAGAGTTCATTAAGGTACCTTTGCTATTAACTCTGTACATAAAGTTAAAAATGTCTGCAGTAATTGTAATCGGTCAAAAAGACAAATTGCCTTCAAATTTTTCCATCAACATTAAAAAAAAATAAAAAATAAAAACGTGTCAAAGGCAGAAAATATTCAGTCCTGGTTCAAGGTGATGTACAGCGTTAGGTTAGGATAGAAATAAAAAAAAAATGCTAAAGTAAAATTTTGGTCACGTCTTCTCACGTCAAACTACAAGCAGGAACTGCTGCGGCTTTCTTTCAACAATGACTATTTTATTTTATTTTTTTCTCTTGCATTAAGCGCAGAATGTTGAGAGCAGTTGTCCTGTCGACAGATTCTTGAATTTCAGCTTTGGAGATTTTCTACAAACCAGGGAGCGCTCATGTTAAAACCGGTGCTCATGCTCCACCGAACGCAGAAGGACATCATGACATGGCGTCCTGATCCCTTCGTACTGGACATATTCCAGATGGCCTGGCTGCTCCCCTTTTATGCATAGATACCAGCAGAGTCAGAAGAGGAAGATGGTCGTATATCTCCAGTGGTAGCCTTATCTGTGTTTGGCTGAGCGCCAGAGATGCTAAATTAGCTGCTGTAATTTCTAAACAGGCTCTGCAACAGAAGTTTGCAGAAATCCACTAAACCGAAATGAGAATTGGAAAATTTCCCTTTGTGGCATACTGATGTAAAACTTGACCTACTTTAGGAACAAGAGAACCTAGTTTGAGTTGTATTTCTTTAGTTTCTTTAAAGCTCACTGAAGACCTAGATTTAGACGTGGTTAGTGTGAATGCTTTCTCTCCTGCTGCGCAGTTTGGGAGATGTTGGAATGCAACGCCAAATAAAAGAGCGACACAGAGAGATAGTAATTCTTTCGACATATTTACGTACATAGCACATATTTCACCCATTTTTACTGTTCCTCTTTTAGTCATGTCTTAATCATTTTTCTAGGCAGCATAAGGTGCTTTCTATGGCAGAAACTGATCTTCTGTCAATTCCACTTTCAGCAACGTTTAGCATCAAGTCACATAATGTGTCATATTTCATAACAGTCCAGTGGCCCAAACAGGGATCAGAAGCACTAGGGGAGTATAAATATTTTATAAAGTAATTTAGTCAGATTTAATCTGATTTTCTTGGTATTTTTTTAACCTATACATTTCTAACATAACTATCACCATAAGAAATAGCGTAGAATTATTAGGGTTTGTTTACAGAATCAAAGCGGAAGTAGGTTTGTAAAAGATAACAATGTGAATGGCTGTTCTGACCTGAATGGTTTTAGATTAAAAGTTTTTAAAGCAGACTGCAATGTTACCATTTATTTTTAAAGTAGTTCGTATTAAATTTATAAGATGCCTTTGTCATGTTTTGATTAGAAATGTTCAAAATTTATTACCATTGCATGAAAAATCTCCGAAAACAAATCCAACAATTTTTTTTTTCATTACAGTAGCAATTTCTCAAACTACTCTTTTTCAGGAATAAAATCCAATACAACTGTATGGCATTTTTTTAGTATGATAAAATTCAACAAATTATTTACAACATGTGACCATATTTCCACCAAAAAAAAGAAATGTTGCACAGGTTCCAAAATTGATGTTTTTTTAAAGTACCTTACATGGGTCTAAACATGAATTTATTAGTGACTAATTTTTTTAGGATATGAAGCCCTTTGAAGTCTTTGAAGTACATGAATCACTTTTGACATAAGTCTGTTTTGCATAGCGCTTGTGTGTAGGGTGTGTTTTTGTTCTGATGGGAGGTCTCCTTTAGCTGTTTCTGTTTCTTCAATATGATGAGTTTGATGGTCTACAGGTGCCCAAAAGGAGCTAAGTTATTTGTAGCTACTTTAATAAGGAAGTATGTTCGATTGCTAGAGGCAACCAGTCGGTTTTCAAGCATTTAATATGCGTAAAGTAAACCTTCGTCTGCAGAAGCTCTCTATTGCTGGAGAGCATGTGGTTAAGTAGATGTCATTCAGTGTTTTTGGTGACATTTGAAGCAAGATGGTTTCTGTCTTCGATGGTCACGTTACAGAATTTGGTGAGGTGAATCTGCTGGAGATTTAAACTGTGTGTGCTACAGTATCAGATGGGTGAAAACACAATCCTGTCGAGATGTTGACCAACAGCAGTCTGTCTTTATGCACCACTAAAAAGCACAGGAAGTTAAGAGGCAGTGTGATAAGTGTATTAAAAAAAGGAGAGCTCAGAGATACTGTCAAAATTTTCAGTGAGAGGTTTCACCCACTGCAAAATAAATAAATAAATAAAAATAAAAATCTAGGCTTTTTACTCATTTTTGCAGGAGTTGCCAATGAACATAGTGTACTTGTTGACATGCTGGAGATGCTGTGTCTAGATTTGCTGCTGGAAAAAAAACAATCTTTGCGTCAAACTCATTTTGCGTTCAGGTGGAATATGTACACGAAAATGCCTTAAGCTAGAAACGTTTGTGGTTTTTGCAATGAAGCATATGCACATAATCTTTAAAGTAGAGAAAATGTTGATGTATTTTTCTACTTTGTGATTTCCCAATCATTTAAATATTTTAAATTTGTTCATTCGTGCAACATTTACTTAACACGAGCCGTCCTCTTTCTCAAAGGAAACTGATTCTTCTGACTTTGAATATGCGTTTCTACCGTCAAGGTGCCTGGCCTTGAAGTCAGATTTTATTGAGATTTGATAATCTAAAGTGTAAATCAAACCCCAGCAGAGTTATTGAGGCTGAGCTGCAGATCCACAGCTCTCAGTCTTGTTTGCTCTGGTGTCTTCATCTTTTCCAGCCCTCTTCACAACAAAGATTCATGAATCATACCAGACAGTCTGTTGTCTTTCTGGCTGCGTTCCACCAAAATCCAAAAACTCAAAGCAATCGAGTGATGAAAACAAACACTTGGACGATGGATTGGACAGAGTTGGACCATTAGAGTGGTGAGGGGGCTGGTTTGAAGGTGTCTGTGGAGTGTTCGAGTGCCTGTGTGAGAGAAAGAGATGGCTCAAGGATACTAGCGGTAGCACACATGCTGGGCTGGCATTCGTAGGTGAGTATGCTTGCTGTGTGTGTGTGTGTGTGTGTGTGTGTGTGTGTGTGTGTGTGTGTGTGTGTGTGTGTGTGTGTGTGTGAGAGAGAGAGAGAGAGAGACAGAGAGAGAGAGAGAGATAGAGGGAAAGAGAGAGAGAACATTTAAAAATGGGAGAGAAGGGGGTGTTACCAGGTCACCAAACAGCTGTCTGAGAGAGAGAGAGAATGGCTGCAAGGGCTATGCCACACACACACACACACACACACACACACACACACACACACACACACACACACACACACACACACAGATCTAACAACAAAAATACAACACAGAAAGACAAGAAAACAATCCCCGCTGCATTTACACACACACTCATGCACACGGAAGAAAAACCAGGCCGTATGGAGATCAATTAGCCTCCCCTATAGCCCTTGATCCTTTCATTGCCGTTGTAATGCAGCACTTCCTGAGGTTTTCCAGCCGCAATAATCTGGCCATAAAAAATCAATTTCTCATTTCTCACCCAGTGCCTGCTCCGCTTACACACGCAAACACACCTGCACAAGGACACCCACGCAACCACAGCATGATCAAGAAGTTTCCTCCGAGGCAGACCCGCACAAATGAACGTGCTCGCGCACAGGCGTGCTTCACGTTAGGGGGACACACTCACTCCTGGTTTCTCTTAAGGCTCGACAGGGACCGAAAGCGGGAGGAGAGGGATATAAACCAAACAACGTTCATCAGAGGAGAGGGAGATTAATGAGTGGAGATAGGGAAAACAAACGAGTGAAGGTGTGCCTGCTTTGTAAAGGAGTGACAAAGATAAAAAATAAAAATAAAAAAAAAGAAAACAACTAATGAATTGGATGGCGAGCCGCTCCTGGGTGACAAATTTAAGATGCAGTTTGTGTGTCACCGACGTCTCGCTCTGTATAGAAGTTTTCAGTAGGACGCCAGCAAACTTTGTGACTGTCGCTGCGGAGGTCACGCAGAATAAAACGAAAGACGGACACTAGCAGGGCAGTTAGCTTTCTGCCCTGTTCTAAACCATAGAAGTCAATGGACAAACAGATGCGGAGTGCTTTTATTATTTAGCAGATAACAACAGAACGATTAAGATAAAATGTGTTTATAGGTGTTGTAGGTCTAAGCCTCTTGAACAGCTGTGAGGTGAGTATGTACTTTAATCATCATGATCAGATGGATTTACAACAGTTGAAGAAATTAGAATGATGAAAAGAGACTAATTAATAGTGAGCACAGACGAAACCACAAGTGACAACACATAAGAGATAAAACAACATCAACAAAAAAAAAAAAATGCACAAATATAAACACGAGAATGAAGTAAGACACTAAACAAAGATGGATTAACCAATATGGCCAGAGCCTAACAACAACAATAGACTATACAGAACACAGAAATGAGCTTGGAGGGGCTTTTCTAACAATAATGAGCAAAGCAAAGATTAACATGAAACGAATGTTGTGAACAAATGTTCTACCTAGTTTGGTATTTTGCTATGCATCTTGACACATTGAAAAACACATTTAACGGGTCTAAATATGAGTAAAGTGAGCCGATTTTTTTTGGAACATCAAGTCTCGATACCTCCTTAACCTTTAATAATCATTAGTTGGGATTGTTTTACTTCCAGTGATCGTCTAAATCTGAACAATTTGTTGCACTGGTTGTATTTTATTTTTTGATTCCAGAAGCATTAGTTTACTGATGTAGTTAACTCTTAAATATGTTGTGTTAAATTGTTAATGTGAAAGCAATTAAGCCACGCGATGCTGCGGTGGAGGGGCTCCCAAAATCAAATTGTGCTCCGGATCCCACTCAGCCGTGGGCCGTCCCTGATCACATGCCTGGATCTCGTCTTTCTGTTCCTTTCGAAACGTGTGACCCCCGAAGAACCAAATTATCGTGACTCATAATATATTATTTATTTAGCCAAAGTCCATTGCCATTTTCCAAAACCAAACTGCTTCCCTAATGAATGTCTGGTAGCATGCTAAGCGGTAATAAAGGTCAGGTGATACAATTCCCTCGCAAGCCTCAGCATTTTAGGACATCAAATTAACTTAATGTGTCTCTGAAATGAAATTCTGAACTTTAGAGCGCAAACTGAAAAAAAAAAAAAAGAACAAATTGGCTCTGTAGCAGCTACTCCAATCTCATTTGGAATCTCATTGTAGGCTGCTTACTGAGGTGAAACAGCTGTTATTGTTATTTTGTGTGGCATTTAGTTGTAGCTATCAGGTATTCAGCAGCGCCCACTCACACCGCTCCCTCTGCAATTCCCAACTTAGCTTCTTCAAGCCTCATTAACCGCTACTAGAATATGCTCAGATAAGAAATTCATCTACTTTGCTAAGATGTATGGCTATATTCTGGAGTGTTACTGTTCCATTTACTTTTTTTTTAAATAGACTAAGTTAAGATTATTTTTTTTCTCAGATATTGCCATGACTTGACCCCTGCATTTGGGGTTTTTGCTGTTTTGTGGCACCTTTAATAACATTGAGTTTTTATTCATCCTTTCGAATCTGTTTGCTATTGTTCCCAGATTTTTTATTTTTTTTTTCTTAGTCGCTTTCGGTAGCAGATATAAATACTTCAACCCAGGTTTTATGTCTCACTCCGGCAATCATCCATCGCTGTGTCACAACCTTACAATCTATTGTTAAGAGATAGTAAATATGTAAGGATAAGAGACTGATCATGCTGTAAAGAAAAAGGGATTTCAAGAATAGTGCATGCCGACTTGCGTCTAGAGTAATTAGCACATACTACTCTCAAATTGGGTTCTAATTGCTCTGCCAAGTTAAATGGATTTTTGGACTATATCTTTCGGAGTTGACAAAATTTGACCAAAGCAGTAGTATTCCTAACATAAAATGTACCCTTAATGTGATCCTGATTCCTTTGGAAAGGCCCATTTTGTAAAAAAAAAAGAAAAAACAAAAACAAACAAAACAAACTTTGGATGGATGGACGATTCAATCCAAGTTCAATCTGGAAAGACTCAGACGGAGAACAAGGAACAATTAAAAGATTTAATGACAGCAATGAATAACAGTTCTTTGGCGCTCGGGCCCCGGCAGCTGATTTGAGCTGAGATTTGATGTGAACTTGATGAACATCCCGATAACTGATTAGGGATGCTCTCCCCCGGGGCCCGACACTGGTGGTGGTGGTCAGGAAAGGGTTCCATCCTGGAGAACCGAAGGATGAGGGTGGACATAGGGAGGTGGTGGGTTGAACACAGCTGGGAAGCGTCTGACGGTTTGGGTGTGGATCCTTTTATGCAGAGCCTGATTGCTGATTGAACGTGCAGGGAGAGGTCCAGGCTGAGGACGGGGATGAGCATGACGTCGATGGGTGAACGGAGGGGGCGGAGTCTTCCAGCTTGAACTTCTGCTAAAGCTCCATTTCATCCAGTCTATATATTATGCATTTTGCTGTCACATCACCTGGTTTACAAAAACAGAATTTTAGCTTCACACTGTTTATTCACGTTACTAACAATACGTTATATATAATGTAGAAACAAAGCTTTGTAGCTCAGCAAAAAAAAAAAAAAAACACTTCTGGAGCAAAGAATTCAAAGGGAACCAAACTGCAATCAATAAATAATCCTTCTGATTCAGGTTCAGGAGGAGCGCTTGCTGGAAAGTCAATGTCTCAATGAGGTCAACTTTTATGGCACATTAAACTGAACTTGTTTCAATGACCCACTAATATAGGAATTGACTTTGAAATATGTTTGGATTTAATCGATTATTTGTTTCTGCATTTAATCTGAACCGACCAGAAATAAATTACGATTCTTAACAGTTTTCTAAAAGATCTTGCTAAAACTTGCCTCATCTCATTCATTTGGGTGTGTTGTTTCCTATAGCTTCTAATCTGAAGAATACCAAAACTGATGATGACAAAGTGGGCTTTATTATGTTAGATGCCACCGACTGTTCCCCGAAGCAAAGTATTCTTTGCAAACTGTTAGAAAACCTCTAGAAAATGCTCGACATCATCAGCCTATCAGCAGGTCAAAATGCAGCATCTGGTTGGCAACGCCGCAGACGGATGATAAATCACCTGCTAGCACCGTCATCATCATTTTCATGTCGTCCCCTTGTGGGACGTGGGTCAGAATAATCACATCTCGCCGTTACCGCATCTTGAGCAAAAACAGTCACGAGGGGAAAACAATTCAAGTCGCACTATCACAGCATGATGACCAGCATGTGTCACCGCCTGGCTCCACAGTCTCTCAGTCAGCAGCTTCAGCAGACAACGTGTGTCACAGATTCAACACTTTGTCTGCAAAAGCAACCGCTGGACCCTCAGAAAAAAACAAAAAAAAACAAAAAAAAAACAGCCTAATCATATTCCTGCTCCACATACAGCAGATGTTCTTGCTTTCCTTGCACTTTTACACCACCTACTTCTTACATAGTGCTGAATCATAATTTATTTATATTGTTTACTGAGTAAACTAGCTGAGCAAACAGCAACTTACATTCAATGCAGCGATGAAAAGTAAAACATCTTCACACACTGAGAAGGAAACGAGGGAAGAAATAGTTCATTAGGAAGTTCTAGAGTTAGACATGAATGTGCCTTTTTGATTTTTCTTTACTGATACATAAAACAAACAACATGTAATAAAGTGATTATATTCATAAAGAAAGTAGCCCAGGGCAGGAAACCTAAACCAGACAGCCCTTTAAGAAGGTTCTCTATTTTAAATCCATCCATCCATCCATCCATCCATCCATCCATCCATCCATCCATCCATCCATCCATCCATCCATCCATCCATCCATCCATCCATCAAGTGTAATTCTGCTTGATTTTTATCTCTTCTCAGTGCTTCCCACTAGAATTTCTCCCATTGGGGTGGATTTCACAAACTGTATTTCATCCTGGCCAATCGGTGAACAGAAGGAGGACTTGTGAAAGATAGCATCAAGTCCCTGTGTTGTTTCTGATTTGTTTCTGTCCGGCCATGGCTGCAGTTCGGCAGTGGCATTGGAGGAAGTGAACAAAGCCATTCAGTCCACATTGACTTCATAGTGCAGCCTCCTTCAAAGTCAATCTGGCGCATTACGTACATCACGGCCAAATATGAGTGATTGGGTAAAATCAGGTCCGGTCGTTTAGAACTTTGAACAGAGTCCATGCCTTCAGCAAGCAATCGTTTCCCAACAGCCGAGGGTTCAGAACCTCGGTACGAATAAGGGGCCGGTTTTTGCCGCGGTAGTTGAGGATGGGTCATTTCCACATAAAACTCCTACAGCTTCCACACCCCCCGAAAAAAAAAAATCAAACAATAGCAACACAGGGGTGACCAGAGAACCAACAAAAAGAAGAACATTTTTTTGTTCTTCTGAGACGTCCAGTCCAACTTTTCTAAGGGATGGCCAGATTTGAGTCACTGAAAATACTGAGGTTACCACAATAAAACCAAAAGAGAAATTTTTTTAGGCATCCTTGAATTTAAAATAAGCTCCAATAATAATAATAATATTAATAATAATAATAATAATAATAATAATAATAATAATAATAATAATAATAAAAAGAAGAGCATCTCTGTCTTACTGTTTTTACATTTACACGTTCAAGTTTTCAAGTACCTCTATAGCAAAAGTTAAATTTGATATTTTACCTCACACATTATAGACTTGTTTGGAAGAGACTGTATCATATATTCCCTGTAAACTTTGGGAACATGTAGGTCGTTTGTTTAAATTCTTCTTCTTCTTCTTCTTTTTTTTTTTTTTTTTTTTGGAATTTCTGTGGGATATATCAAATGCATCTAAGGTACCAACATGATGTACCTTAGATGATGTTTGAGCTGTGATATACAGCTTTGTGTACTATATAGCATGGTATAAATTTATTGTCCAGCACCATAAGGGAAGAGTTATGTTGTAAATTCGGAGTACAGTACCACATAACAGAGAGTGTGCAGTACATCTACGTGACAGTTTCTGTGAGGTCTTGCTGCAGAATCGGTCTTTCCTGTGTCACTGACATACGGCTACCAAAGGAAGCTGTTTTTTCGGAACTAAATCAAATTCTTTGCGTCATGAGTTTAAAAGTAAGAGGTACTAAAGAAGTACTGAAATGGTATTTCCAAAGTGGGACCCATTCACGTATTTTAGATGTGGGTCTAGACATGGTGTTTTTGAGTATTGACACCTCAAGTTTGCATATTTGTTTTCCAAGCTCAACAAGTTATGGGCTTCTCCCCTCCCTCTGCAGTATACAATAATAAAAAAGAAAACCTCAAAATGATTGCCAAAGTTATTAATGTTACAGTAGCAGAAACAGTAGCTTAAGGGATGCATCAGATTAGACAATGAATCATATCTGAAAAATCTTAGATGTTTAATAACTTTTCAAGCTGAGATTTGATGTTTTCATCCATCCATCCATTTTCTGAACACCCTTGTCCCTCAGTGGGGTCGGGAGGGGTGCTGGTGCCTATCTCCAGCTAACGTTCCGGGCGAGAGGCGGGGTACATCCTGGACAGGTCGCCAGTCTGTCGCAGGGCAACACAGACACACAACCATGCGCACACACACCTAGGGGCAATTTAGACAGACCAATTAACCTAACAGTCACGTTTTTTGGACTGTGGGAGGAAACCGGAGTACCCGGAGAAAACCCACACATGCACAGGGAGAACATGCAAACTCCATGCAGAAAGGCCGGGGCCGGGAATCGAACCCAGAACCTTCTTGCTGCACGGCAACAGCTCTACCAACTGCGCCACTGTGCATTGATGTTTTCAATGGTAATTAAAAAAAAAAAAAAGAAACTTGCATTCAGAAGCAACTTGAAACCTCCTGCCTCACACAACATCTAACTCTTCAGTAGACATGTTTGACTGGGAAGAAAAACAAAAAAAAGTTGGTAAAAAGCACAAACACACTATGCAATCTCCAAAATCATACAGGATGTGTCTCAACATTGTAAAATCTTAATGGTAATTAAGATTACCTGGCTGCGAGACTCGTATAACAAAATCAACTCAGAGGGATCCAACAGAGACACAGATCCAACTACAAATTGACTGCAAGTCATGTTTGTTAATGATGTCATCATAGAGAGAAGGAGGGATTATTATCCGAACGAGTCTGAAATTCGTCCTGCAATGCAGCACTATCGTTTGCAGACATTTAAACACAGAGTCAAAAGCCACTGGTTGCTGTGTAGGTCAAACTAAACAGCAACTAAAGCTCACAACTCTGAAAACTGAACATGTTGGTAATTACACAGTGTGAACCTACAACTTGCAAGCAAATTTGTTCATTCATTTGGAACCTCTTTCTAAACGTACCCAAAAAATATGAGTACATTTGAGTGCTGTGTTTAGGACATGCAGATGGAAGAGTATTCATTGAGATATAAACAAAAACAGTCCAAGAATAGATCCTTGAGGAACAACTTTACTGTGAAGGGATTTTTCTATTTGGGCAACAACATATTTGATTTTAATTATAAACGACTTCTGCATCAGGATAGAGCATTTTATAAATAGTATGTTCGAAATTATATTTTTACTTTTTGTACTTGAGATCGGGTACGTAATGTGGCATTTCATCGTAGACGCTTCTGGAAAGAACACGTTCAGTCTTGGCTAGAAACCTTTTGTGCAACAACTGTTGTTGTTGCAGCAAAATAGCTTTATTGACAGCAGACAAAGAAAACTCAAATTGATGGCCTTATTGCGCCATTTGCGCCAGGCTTTTCACAGAGAGAAATCAAGTGGAGGAATGTTTTAAAAACATACGCGCACTCGCGCGCACACACATTTCAAAGATTGTAACCAACATGAAAGGTGTTTCTTTAGTGGTTGCAGTCAAAAATAATTCTTTGAATAAAGCTTTGACAGGCTAAATTAAATCACCAAAAGATTGAGCTGCTTTTAAATGCAGAGTTTCCTAATACATCAGAAGGCAGGACTGGCTGACCTCGACAAAAAAAGCCCAGTGACTGATGCTGTTGTGACGGGTGATGAATTAAAATGGAGTTTGTAAAAGTGAAATCCATCAGTTGAAAATAGGCTTTGATAAATATTGGCACTTAAATGAAAAAAAAAAAAAAAAAAAAAAAACATTACCAGTCACTACCGTTTCTGACAAGGGAGGTGGGAAAGGAGACGTTTCGTTTTTTTAATCTGTCATCTCGACCTTTACTTCTTACAACGTATTACAGCTGACGTTGCTTCACTAACAAATCGTATAGAATGTAACGTGCACAAGGCTAAAGCCTGTGGATGGATGGCAACATCTAGTGGCATCTTTTATGGATGCACTCAAATTGCTGCACAGACGTAAAGGGGGACAGCAAATTTGCACATTAAATTATATGCATTTCAAAACTGTTTTCATGATTCTGTCTTATAACAAAATGTAATCTTGCTAATCTTGATTTGAACTTCATGCCATTTGCAGATGTTGGTATGTAAAGCCCCGTTTTACCTGGATTGTGTGTGTGTGACCACAGGTTGGTTACTTTTGGTCAGGATTTTCTGGTAGAGAGCAGTAATCATAGTTATATCACTTATGGTAATTTGGGTCTTAAAGGAGCAAACAAGGCTCACGTCATACTTTGGCCTCGAGGTTTCATTCTATGCTCTTTTCTTTTCTCAAAAACTGTGTTGGTTTTACACCAAATGTAGCAGGACACAGAATATATTGACTTTGGGATCATTGGGATGTTTTAGGCAAACCGAGAAGGAATTTTGTATTCTTTTCTCTTCTGGATGCCATTTTTGCCCAGTCTGTCTCTTATTTTGTCTAGGTGATTTCTTGACTCTGCAGACGAGATTAGCTGTGGCTAAGGAAACTAGACCCAACAAAAGGCTTTTCAATCATACTTAATTCATAATTGATCAAGTGGAGAAACAATATAAATGTCATACATTTGAGGAAAAAATAATACACTAAGATTCTGAATCATTTTTGACATTTCTTTGAAGCCCCCCCCGTGGCGATTCTTGCTACAAGTCATGAAATATTTTTCTATTGGAGCCCAACATCTTCTTTACCCAAAAGATTGACACTTTTTCTGTCAAATAAAAGTAATTCAGATGCATGAAGACTTCTGTGCACATTCTATTCCACATCTTTCAGTTTTCAATTGAACATCTCTAAGTTTTACAGTTAAACAGTGCCACCTAGTGGTTGTTTTACTTACCTACACAGTTGCGGTAAAGACCTTCCGTAGCCTCACTCTGTTGATTAGATTATTAGATTTTAAACACTAATATAGCAGTTTGAAGTTGAACAGACGGCACTCCAAAGTTGGACGGTAAACTCTTCCATATAATACAGTTTAGTCTTATTTTTCTGTACGTTATTAAAAAAAAAAAAAAAAAAAACCTTCCACTGCTAATAAAACACTATGCTAATGCTAATATTTAACGTCCCCTGAGGATTGTTTTTGGTGCAAAACAGTGCTTTAAAACTATTGTATTTAATCAAAATTTCTATATAAACTTGTAGGATATATGTGTATTAACTGAATTAATCATTCTATGAATGAAGACAAAAACAAGAAGTACATTAGACTGTGCAAGGAATGGAAAAAAAACTGAAAAAAACCCCTTTTTTTCATTTTTTTCTTTAATTGACAGGGAAACATCCTTCAGGACAATGGTTGGTCATCACACAGTAATCAGCAACAAGACAATAAGTAGCATCCATTTGCTGAACCTCCAGACGCATCCTGTCCCCTCCTTTCTTCCTCTGAACGTAGGGAAAAAGCTTCTTATTGCAGACAAATTGAGTCTCAAAACAGACAAAAACAGCAGCTCCCCTTCTTGTAAGGCTTGTGGGGGGAAAGGGGATTGAGGAGGGAGCGCTTAAGTCAAAGAGTCGAAATAAAAATATAGCAAGCAAAAGAAAGAAAGAAAGAAAAAGAAAACAAGAAAAACAAGAACAAGGCATTTTATTTCAATAACCTCATGTTCTGTCACAGTTTGAACGTTTAGGTTGTGTTTTTGAAAGAATTGTGTCCTGTAAAGAGCATGATCGCCACCCCAGTGTTGACCAAGAAAATGCAACTAATCTAATCGGTCCTTTAGAGCGCGTCAGGGCCAAAGCTACTCCTACGTAAAATATATGAGTTTCACTATCACCAGAGTTCCTAAAATGTTCAGAGTACTACAAGGAAAAGTGAAAAAAAGCTCCTTTACTTCGAGTTTCTCTCTATAAAACTGTATAAAGAGGAGACTGGTCCTCGTACAGCAACTGATGACCCCCATATTGCATTGGACCATAAAGAATAAGGTCATTTGATCAGGATTTTAATCAGATACAAATAATCAGAGCCCAGAGCAATTAGGTAGTCAATCTACAAATTGTAACGTCTGAAAATGTAAATATCAAAATCTCTAAAACATCCAGGAGATTCTTTCCAAAAAGTTCTTTTTATATATATATATATTTTTTTTTTCTCAACAAATCAGAACATGCAATAGTCAAAAGCGTTTTCCTCAAAAACAGGATTTATATATCAAGATCCAAAGATCTGTAAATCATAGAAACGATTCATCTGTCTCTCTTATCAAACTGTACTGATTAACAGGGCAATTACGCCTCCTGGATCGGGGCTGTCTGCGCTCCAACAAGTAAAAGGGAGACAGAGAAGAGGCTGTCCTGGTTCCTACACCAAACCTCCCCGTTGCTGATAATCTGTGCAGAAAGAGGACAAAGAACAAGACAAGCAAAAACACTGTATATAAAAAAAAAAAAAAAACGATGAGCAAAACTAGGAACAGTGCAATGTTCAGGAAGAAATGACAATCTCGCCCAGTCCATGTTCAGATCTGCCTCCAGAGCTGGAAGAACAGCGCTATGAAGAAATGAACTAGCTCTCAACTGTGCTCATAAGCAGCGACGTGTGAGGCTGACACACACTGTGATTATTGGTTATTTATGTTAATCTCACCGTTTTGACCTCGACATGCGTACGGCGTGGGAGAGGTGGCGCTAATGAGCGAGCAAAAAAAGTATATCCGAGTGATTATGATGGCTGTAATCATCTTTGTTACTGATCTGGTGCTTAGGCGGCTCTCCTAAGATTTCCAATTGCCCATTTGAGACAATTCGCCAGCCTCCGAAATGAAGTCAGATGAGGTAAATATCCATGAAGTAAGAGGTTAAAAGATTTTTTTTTTTTTTTCCCCCACAATTTTCACAACACACACCAGCAGAGACGCTGCTTACTTAAAGGGCAAATGTCATCATATTTTTACAGTCTGAAAACCTACAAATATTAAATGTCTCACATATCAATTTTTTCACAGTCCGGTTTGAATCTGCCTCTCTAAAACTGAAAGGTGCAACTGCTAAAAGTGGAAGATGCCTTAATGTACGTATTAGCGGAGCTCACGGATTTTTAAAGAGAAAACGGACGTTTTATTCCTTGACAAAACCAATCGAGTCAAACAGTTTTGTGACTGTCTTTTTTTTGGCAATGCAGCGAAGGAGCTCACAACCACAAAGTTCTGTATGCAGAACCAGAAAACTGAGGCAACGGCGGGTGAATCTGTTGATCACGTCAACGTCTCCATCCACATGTTCCTTCGGTGCCTTTCCCCACCCTCGAGCAGGAGGCTCATCCTCTTCTCAGCGAGTCGAATGAACGATGGATTGCATGTTAATTATAAAGCCCACCCAGTATTCATGGAGGTTAGGGACAATAGTGAATGACTAAAATCTGCAAGTACTTGAGACCCCTCTAAATATGCCTTAATATTAACAGTAGGAACCATCTTAGCACTACTGTATAAACTAATCTATGGTCTTCGTTGTCTGGCGCTTCAGGATTGGGTGCTCTGCAAATGCCAGCCAATGGCGTGTCGAGTAGCACTGGTAGGTGTTCCAGTGCTCCAAGCGTTATTTTCTTTACAATGCGTCATTGTCATCAGTTCAGTGACAATCGAAGGAATTCCGATTCTGATAAAATATGCAGAAAAGGCCCATTTTTCATGAATAATGTCAAGTTACTTTCCACAGGAAAAAAAAAAACAAAAAACAAATAAATCCTTGAATCTGTGAATCTGCAAATACTGAACTGCGAACAGGCAGTTCAGTATTTGACTCGATTGGTTTTGTCAAGGTACTTCCCTTCTTTTCCTAAAACCACATGTTTAGCATTAGCTTAAAGTGACTTTTCACAAGCGACGGGATCGTGACTAAAAATTTCTATCCTTTTGAAGTGTAGTAGAGATAAATGTAATCAAAATCATGGAACATGGACTGATTATCAAAATATGAGAATTTCAGCAACTTCCCTCCACGATTCCTTTGTTTCATTGCAGACATGTATTATTCTAGTGACGGCAGAAGGCACCACAAGGAGCAAAACTGGTCAGAACCAGAGCAGAAGTTACATCTACTTGAATCCCGCCAGAGTGTATTAGATGTCTTGGTTTCGATTAGAATCGTTTCGTAACTCGTTCCGATGGCAGATTACAGGTACACTATGTAAACATAGCTACAGTATGCTATGAACCCGAAGATAACTGAATTTAAAAAGTTGTAAAAAAAAAACAAAAAAAAAAAACATGATGATATTCACCCTTTAATGTGTTGATTTGGTTGGTTAAACAGCTATTTTTAAAGTTCTAATTTATTTGATCAGAGACAGCATCGAAGCACTTTGGTTTTCTCTCAGATCGCTGAGGACTTGTGCATGCTTCATGCTGATCACTACAAGACATTCGAAATAAAGCACAATGGGGGGGGGGGGAGAAAAGAAAACAAAAAAAAAGCATCATAGAATAAACAAAGCTGTCCCAGCCAGCCGTCTTTAGATTTTTGAAATAACGAAAGTGTACATCTCATGCACGTATATATGCCAAACAAGACTGAGCTGAAAAAACAAAAAAAAAAAAAAAAAAAAAAAACCGGAACAAAAAAACCCTTGGGCTGTGTCAGGGGAAAAAGAAGG
>NW_015113098.1:307176-311617 GCF_001443285.1 Poecilia latipinna | reverse complement strand
AAAAAGCCAAAAAAAGACTGAACAAAAAAAAAAAAAAAAAAAAAAAAAAAAAACAAACTGGATCAAAATACACATTGTGCTGTGTCAGAGTAGAAGTACGGCTCTGCACGACAACATTCAGCCACCGGAAAGCTTTTGCGTGGTTTTGTCAGCAAGCTGTGGCTTTATTTTATCTGGTGTGGGAAATAAATATGATCCGTTGTGAACAATGAATTGTTAGTCTAAAGAAAAAGGGACAAAAAAAAAAATGGCAATGGCAATGACAAATGGCTTATTGAGTCCTCAGTAGAGATGCATGTCACTCTTCTGCTTACAGTAACACCTCAGGCAGGTGGGCCTGAGCTTTTGGAGGAAAAACAAACAACAACAAAAAAACATCTGCCATACCAAATCCCCACACAGCCATTAACGAGGCCGTGCATACCTACAGCAGAAATAGTAACATCCCTCGACCATCATACGTAATAAAAAAAAAAAAAAATCATCTCATTTCATATATTTATAACAGTTCTACAGTATGTATGAATACAAGGATGTGGCTGTCTTATGTAGTGTGGATGTCACTATATTTTCCACATATATATATATATATTTATATATTATTATTGCACTCTGGCTACACATATTTAGAAAGTTAGTTTGGTTGTCTTTAGATGTACAGGAACACAGGTGTCGGAGCTGATCCAGCCGAAGCACAGCAGCAGAAGAGAGGCTCAGTGATGCCACTTTGAATTTCTTCATACTTTCCCTGCGCCGCAAAAGTACACGCGCTTCATGAACTTTTTCACATTTTGTCGCTTTACATTCACCAACATCGATGGCTTTTTATACTGTGAATCGTTTACCGAAGACATTTTTTTAAATTTTTTTTTAAGTTGGTGCAATGCAAGTCGTTTGCTACTAGCTTCTTTGATCATTCTCAGTAAAGTAGCTCAAACAGTCTCGAGTGGGAAAGTGTTTGTAAACGTGGGTTGTCAAATCTTGACACATATTCTCGGTTGGATTTAGGTGTGGGCTTTGATTAGGCCGTTCTTGATTGCATATCTAAACCATTCTTTTGTTGCTCTGAGTGCATTTTTTTTATTATTATTTTTAGTCTCGAATAGGTTTTATTTTTTAGGAATTTATTTATTTCCCATTAACTCCCAACAGCTTTCTTTTCCCTATACTGAAAGACAAAACCCCACAGCATGATGCCACCACGCCTTGTTTTACCATAGGGAAAGTGGCTAATGCGATGTTTCATCTGATCACATCCTTCCATTGTTCACATGGCTTGTGGCAAACTGAAAACTGGACTTATGTGAAAAAGTTTGATGGATATAAATGTTTCACAAGGCATTGCAGGTGCTTACAGATTAGGTGTTTGTGTTTTCCTAAAGACACCGCAGTACGGCTTTTTGTCCTCGAAAATTAGCTGAAAAATCCCTAATTTTGAAATCAACTTGTAAAAACCAGTGCAAAGCTTCCCTAGAGATTTTTTTTTTCTTCAAACGTTCAAGAATTTTTTTTTTTCTTTATTGGTTTAGATCCATCAAAAGTCTACGTGTTTGCACCACTGAGCCTGCTTCCCCAGACTGTTATTGAGACACCACGTACACAAAAAGTCCGAGACAAAACTACAGAAAAAAAACAAAACAAAACAAAAAAACACATCACCCGCCAGTTCTCTGCTCTGATGCTTTGTCAAAATAGAAAAATAAAGTCCCTCCCCTCGACCTCGACTTGCAGTTTGAGAGGAGGTTCAATCGCCATCACCACTCTCGCTGGATCTTTTAGAAGAAACATACATTCACGAGAGGACAACAGAGGAAATACGAGCAACTTGAAATTCAAATCTGTGTGCAAAAAACATTATAGACCTCTATAAAAATATGTGCATATGGATAGAGCTATCTTTAAATCTCACCAAATACATTTGTTTTGATTTTTTTTCTCCTTTTATTTACACTTGGACAAAAGAAAAAAGGAAAAAAAAACTACAGCTCTACCGTGCTCCCCCTCTCTGTCGTCGCGAGAATGAGCAAGTTCGACTTGGGTGACGATGGGCTCCGCGGAAACCTCGCTCGGCGCATTTTCCACGTTTCCTCTCTGATCAATGTGATCGAGGAGCAGAGAAGGGGGCGAGCAGAACGTCTGCAGAAAACCTGAAGTTGCATATCCCACCGTTTCCCCCTCCCACGCTCGCGTTTCACAAACCGCCTTCCCTGTTTTAAAAAAGAAAACGACAACGAAGAAAAGGAAACAAAAAAAAAAAAAAAAAAAAAAAAAAAGGGTCGGCGGTCACCAGCCAGACGCTGCTTCCTGATTGGCTCGCGTGGGTGAGGACGGTGTGTGGAAAAAAACTTTGGCTACAAGAGTAAGGTGGCTTCAGTCCTGTTGTGTGGTGAGGGGATCAGCCGTCGACACACTACAGTGAGTGATACTAGAAATGTCCAACCTCGGCAGATTTTTTTTTTTAAGCAAGAAAAAATTGTATCCCGCCTTCTGTTTTAATCATGAGGAGTTCATTTCCACGTATTTCCTGGACGGAATCAATGTCTTTTCTTTTTATAACAAAAACAAACTAAAGAACCCCTCTTTCCTTCTTCAACACCCAACACTGCTGAGGTCAGATGAGGTTCGGTCGGTGGCGCGGGGGGGGGAGGGAGGTTTCTACTCCAGCTTTAGATACTTCTCAAAACTGAATAATTCATCTCCTGAATGCAACTCTGCGAGTTCACTGGGCAGTCCTCCGATTCTTTGCGCTGAAACCTGGACTGCTTCCCAGCCGGTTGTCGAAAGGGGAAGAGCAGGCGACGGATTCCGGCTCGCCCGTGTACCTGGACTGCGGTTGGTCGAAGGTGAATCGGGGCAGGGGGATGCAGTCTCCCGCGAGGGGGGAGTGCCTCGCGGCCGTCTGTGAGAAAGGCAAAACGGTTGGGAGGAGGGGCGCGTGGGGCTGGATGAAGATGTTTGGGCTGATGGGAATGTGAGTCGCAGGTGGCGTGTGCGCCTGGGCGTGGGTCGGGGTGGACCCCTGCGACGGGGTCAGAGCGCGCGTCGGCGAATGCGGCTGCAGCGGCGCGGGGATCGGCGTGAGAGGCGTCTGCATTTGTGCGCGGAGCTGCGTTTCGGCGGGCGTGTCTTGCGAGTGCTGCGTGAAGTCGCTGGAAGATGTCCTGCGTCTCAGCGTCATGCTGCAGTCGGCCAGTTTCGGGGGCGAGGGAAGCAGGCGCTGCTCCCTCTCTGGGGGCGGGTGGATGGATATGCAGGGAGGGCTCGTCTTCTTCTTTCTCTGCCTGCCGCCGACTGATTGCACCCTCACGGGAAAGGCCTGAGCGCCCTTTTCCGATCGATGGGTCTCCAGCGTAAAGTTTTGGCTGTCGGTGGTTATGACGGCCTGTGGAAGGCAGACCTCGATCGAGTGGCGCCGCTGGTCTGGACCCGCCGGTTCTAACTGAGGCTTCTCCAGGAAGCCGTGGTGGTCGACGCTGAAGCCTTTCTTGACGTCCTTCGATCCCGCCCCGAGCAGACTGAGGGTGCTCCCGTTGGACGGAGGGGGCAGCGTGGGGATCAAATCAAGGGAGTGCGGCGAGGCGTAAGGGGACAGCGAGTGGCTGCGACTGGCCTTGCATCTGTTCTCCTGTTCTCCTCCCTCCGCGTCCCTCCACTTGTGGCGAGCCGAGCTGGTAATGTGATACACCTCTGCGTCGGCCGGGTCCGAGAGGGAAATGGCGGACGGAGCCCTGGGCCTGCGGAGGCTGCTGGAGCGAGAGGGCAGACGCGGCGAGGGAGGTGGAGGCAGGAGGAAAGACGGAGGAGACGGGAGGGGCAGGAGGGAGGACGGCGACGGAGGAAGAGAGGAGGGAGACGGCGTGCACGGGTGGAAGGAGAGGGCAGAGGGGTAAGGGGGCAAAGGAGGCAGCGGGGAGAGCGACGATGGTGTCTGGGGAGGCAGATGGGCCGAACTGGACCTCTCCTGTTGCTCACAGCTTTGTGACTCCACAGAATCAACTTTAACTGCCCCCTGCAACACACAAAAACACACACAGTTATTAGCTCTATAGGTGGCTTTCGCCCGTGTGAAAGTTCAAAGCAAGGTAAGCTCGTGCGGTAAAAATGACTAAATTCATTAAGAAATAAATAATGCAAAGATTCCTATAAAGACATTAACAGTATCCTGTATTCTGTTTTATCTTTATTAATACACATATATTCCAGAATTTGAAGCTTGCGGCTGACAAAAAAAAAAAAGAATCATGCAAAAAGATTTACACTCATTAGAAGTTTTCACATTTTGTCTTGTTATGTTACAGTTGAGCATAACAAATTACTTTACAAATAACCAGGTATAACCTGGTGAAAACCAGGATCAAATGGATTGTATGTATGACTGAATTGAAAATATTACAATTTCACAAAAAAAAAAACCATTTGAGGTAAATTGATATATATATAT
>NW_015113098.1:301523-302720 GCF_001443285.1 Poecilia latipinna | reverse complement strand
ATATATAAACAAACTGAACTAAGGCTGAACTAAAAGTGTGGAGTTCATTTTTGCACTCTGGCCTCTGAGTCAGTACTTTTTGAACTCAGCTTTTGGGGCATTTGGAAAACAGCTCAACCTCAGTCTGTGAATGTTCTCCTTTTAGTCTCACTACTGAATCTTAATTTGATTTAGGTCTGGACTTTGACTGTAGAAAAGTGAATCTTAACCCTGTGGAGAAGTGGTTCACTGGAGTATCAAAGATGGGTGTGTAAACAGCCTTTCCAGTCTGACGGAGGTCAATTTTTCCATGTCTGTTTTTGAGAAAGCAACAATAGAATTGAACTGCGAGGCGGTCGGGTCTCCCTCACCTGTCTGTGCAGGGCCCGTGGTGAGGGGCCTGGTGTTGGCGGGGCGATGCGGGGCAGAGTGAGGGTGGGAGTCGACTGCGGGTGATGAGGGGAAGCGTCTGGAACCTGGAGCAGAGAGCGGCTCTCGCAGGGCTGGGAGTGGATCGACATCACCGAGACTGCGGGACGAGATGAATCAACAGTTCGTCACACAAAAAGGTCGAATCGCATTTTTGCCTCTGTAGAAACATGCAGCTTTGCAGAAAAAAAGATAAATAAAAAATCGTGCACAATTAGTAGTACGCTGACACATGTTGTAGTTCCTGTAGCGTTGTAGTAAATGACACTTTATTATGATAGCACATCTGGAGTAAAGGGATCAACAATTTCAGCTAAAAAAGTAATTTAGCGGTAATTTAGAAGATGCTGAAATGTCAGGCATGCTATCAAAACAAAATGTTTTTTTTTTCTCTTGCTAATCAGAGCAGAAATGTTATCTTGAAGCTCTTCATAGATGACAAATAATCTGCATTTAGATTCTGGTTACACAAAAAGCTTCACATGATAGACGAGGTAAGGATATGTTCACCTCTTAATGACTTATTAAAAGACTAGTAATAGACAAGCAAGTCCAATTTCTGTGAATCTATGTAACCAGAATCTTTGGCGTTTCGAACACACACATCCCTTGAATCTGTGAGTTCAGATAAAGCCGCTTCAGCGTTACGCTCATTTTAAATCAATACCTTCAGCTCAAGCTCTAAAGTCACTGATTCCGAAAACCTCCTGTAATCCGTACACTCATTCTTTTTTTTTTTTTTTTTTTTTTTTTTGGCGTCTGGGGTTTTTTTTTTTTTTCACTTTTTCC
>NW_015113098.1:285421-298414 GCF_001443285.1 Poecilia latipinna | reverse complement strand
GTGATTTACAAAACCCCCGTGTACCCTTTCTCCAATTCTTTTTTTTTTTTTTTTTTTTTTTTGGCGCATACGGTTTTTGTGACTTTCCAGCTTGTCCTGAAAGTTAACCGTAGTCGCCTTTTAGGTTTCCAGCCATTTAGAAGCTGAGCAGATGAGCCTGTGTGAAAGTTGCAGAGATTCACATGGATCAACTCATCCGCTGCAGTCACTACCTTGGGACAGAGCTCGGTCTGCCCACAGCCGGGTCACAACATGCCTTTAGAGTCTGACTGCAGATGAAACAGTTTTTGTCAGTGCCTTAAAAAGTGTCCCCCTTTTTTTTTTTTTTTTTTTTACTGCTATTTTGGCTGTTTACAGGAAAAACTCATTCTAGAAAGACAACACACCCATGATGTTATGTAACGATTTTGAAACAACTAATACTGGCGTTAAATCTTGAGTATTCACAGCTTAGCTCTCATTTAAATGTCTCTCTTATTATTATTTGGAGGTTTCAATTAACTCACCCGCATGCTGGTGCTGGGAACTAGCATCTACCTCCTTTAAAGGGTAGGGGGCGCTAGCAGGTCGTACAGGTTGAAACATATAGCTGTCATTTGGCAGAGAGTGCATCCTGGATACGGACATCTTGCCTGAAGACAGCAGGTCCTGGTCGTTGCACTGCTGTTCTTCCTCCTACAGAGGGCGACAAACACCACACGGTTCATTCGCGCGCCACACTCGGCTTCATAAGACAAACTGTCACAACCTGTTAGAATCAATTAGTAAATTCTTCAGTTCATGCTTGTGATGTTATTTTACGACAATACTCTGCTAGCAAACGCAGTTGACCTCTGACCTGTTCAGGTGAATTTGGGCATGGCCCAATATAAGTTCCTCCCACTGAGCTGTTGTTGGATCCGGTGCTTTGTCTGCGCTGCCTCTCCACTTCCATTTCCAGTGCAATTTCTGCATCCATCTCTGCGTCCTCTTTGGCCTCCTGCAAAATGTAAAACCGGTTACATTTTGCAACCGGTTTTCAGGCCCGTCGAAAGCTAGAATGAGACACTTGTTGCTAAGTGCGTGGTATTTTATCACACACGCACGCGTTTACGTTTTTTTTACACCGCCACGCTATTTATTGTTTTCTGTGACCGTACCTTGTTGCTCTCCTCCAGGTGTTTCATTAAAACAGCCACCACCACGTTGACCAAAACAAACTGGGCCATGAGCACGAAGGTGACAAAGTAAATTGGAGACACCCAGGGTAGGTAAGACAAACAGTGGATTTCTTCTGGCTGGCAATCCCTTAAAGTGTCCTTTAAGAAACCAAGTGTACGATTTAGACATGCAAACACCAACCAAAATACAAAGAGACGCACAGATCTAAAATGAAAGAAATATATATAAGAACTCAAAAGGTGACACAACAGGAAACCTTTAGAAACTTATGAAAAATATGAGAAAATGTACAAGTTTACAACACATGCCTGGTTTTTGTGTCTTGTAAATATAACCTGGGTAAAATAAACGTGTATTATAAACAATTTGATCAATCACCATGATGACACACATGAATTTAATGTTTTTAAACCAATAATTACTCCCAATTTTGTCCTGAGGTTTAAAAAAAAATGCCTATAGCTCTGAAAGATCAAATCTGTTTTGGAGGCAAATAAGTTGATTTGGTATTTCTTATAGTTTAGTTCAGCTCTTTTATCACTGGCTGAAAAGTTGTCATATTGTCATTATTATTAATATTGTCATCATTTGGGAGTAAAACAAAGTTGTCAGAGGAAGAGATTTTTTTTTTGTCAACACACAGTTTGCAAAGCTCATCATGTTAAGAAAAAAGGAAGAGTTGCTTTTCAAAAAGGTTTTATTACTTTATATTGCACCTGTCAACTCGTGGAAAATGCATTCTAAGATTTTAAAAAGGATAAAGAGCCATATGAGCAGTTACCCAACAGCTGTTTCCTGAACAAGTACTGGAATGCTGTGCTGTAAATGGGGATTTGGCGCCCCCATGTGTTGAATAGTCGTCACGTGCCCGCTGCTGAGAATAGGGAGATGAGCTTCCTGCTAAATGCACAGAAGCTTATCCTGCTCCAGAAGCTTACATAATTTCCTGCATTCTAATTGGCTGGAGCTGTGGGGGTCGAGGGGCGGAGGGAGGTGGAGATTTGCCACTGCTATAAGGAGTATAAAAGCTGCTACATGTAGAGACAAAATGTCCAGTTTGGGAAGAGAGTAACATAAATGCAGTCTTAAATTGATTAATGATCCATTACTGACAATTCTATTCAGTTTAAAAGCGATATTTAGCAGTGTCTAGTTTCTGTCTAACTTGCTTCTCAACTGCTTATTTTTTCCTTCTCCTAGATGGTGTCTCGAATTGGTCCAACTACTGAACTAACCGTACAGGTCAGCTAAAGAGAAAACAACACAAATTTAGAGGTAACAATTTACACCAAAGCCATGTGAAAGCCTTCTCCTAGAGGCTGCATTTAGAGAGCGGCAGTAAGGTCAGGAGGAGCGTGATGGAAAGAGACGTTTTTACTAAAATAAGATCAAAACAGCTATGACTTGATTCAACAAATACTGCGACAAGAAAATAAGTCGGACAATAAAACTACTTTGACTGCGATTCGCCAAAATATCCAAAAAGATAATTAACCGAAAAAAATAATCTACTGCACGTTTCATTTTAAATTACATTAGAGCGTGTGGAGTATAATATTAGGCAATCAGTTCAGTTTATCTATAGAGCGCCAGTCATGCAAAAGCAACAATATTATTAAATGTTGAGACAACGATCTAAGTTTTAATAAAAGTCGCTCCTCATTCCCCTTTTTCTTTAATCTGCCATCACAATGCACAAACATCTGTTTCAGGATTGGATACATTTTATAGTGACACTAAATTTGGACTATAAAAGTACAATTGTTACAGTTTTATTCTCACAATTGGAATGTGCTAGTCAATAAATATTTTCCTTTGCCATCAAAACATTTTTTTTATTGCCTCATTTGCGATAAAATGAAAGTTAAAGATTTTATTTTGTTTTCTAGCACTAAACCGATTTGCCTGAAAAGAGTGTATGTCATCCTCTTTTAAAAATACATCCTATAAACTTTGTAGCAACAGAACAAGATCATTTCAAAGTACTTTTACCACTTCAAAATCCACAAAGTTCAACTTTTAACAAATTTTAAGATAAACAAAAAATATCAAGATTTTTTTTCCAGACCTCACTCTTGAAGAAACTCACTTTTAATTTTTTTTTACAATTTACATATTTCCAGTGTGTTGTCAAATACATTTAACAAAGGACCTTTTGTTGAAAAACTAACTATTTTACAAGCCATTTTCAATAAGGTAAAAATGAAAATGTTAGCGTTGACATTGCCATGCTAAGCTACTTTACTTCCACATAATTGGTTTTAGAGGTCAGCGTTCTCTCCGTGGTTTCCGATAATCTAGTCATCAAGTATGACAGTCTTTGTTTTCAGTTTGCGTGTGTGTGTGTGTGTGTGTGTGTGTGTGTGTCTTTGTTCATACTTTCATAATCCCATTCCAGTTGTCTCCTGTGGAAACTCGAAACAGCGTGAGGAAGGCCATCCCAAAATTCTCAAACGTTGCGTGACGGCTCAGCCCCTCACACGGGTTGCTGTCGCTGCATTCTAAACAACAGAAGGAAAACATATTTTGGCATTATTTACACATCAGTACCCTCCCCCTCCCAAAAAAAAAAAAAAAAAAAAAAAAGCACTCAAAGTGTTAACTCTATCAACATTGTTGATAAATTACGCTTTATTTTCAACAAAAATGTTGAAAATATTCCAGAGAAAAACAAGTTTGTTTTTTTTTTTTTGTTGTTTTGTTTTTATTTACCAAGTACAAAATCTCTAGTTGAAATTGAAATTAATTCTCCAACATAGGATACAACCAGTCTACTCTGTTTGAGCATAAATCACTATGATTTAGCAGACCCCTCAATTAAACGTGTAAAAAAAATACTTTTATCAACTGCTCTGAACTGAAAGAGATTCATTTTAATCAATTAGATTAAACAAGATTTTTAATATTTGTTAAGAGATTTTTAGAATAGGATGTTGAAGATTAGCTTGATATAAAATAGTCTTTTAGAGCAGAATTCAGTTAGCTAAATATCCATACCATCATTACCATAAAGCTAGCATGAACAGGTTGTTGTGAGCCAAACGCACCCTTTGACAGGAAAACTATGGCAGCTCACATACTTTCTACCACTTGATGTAATAAAACAAACAAAAAACAAAAAAACAAAAAAAAAAACAAACTCCAAATTAAAAGGTGCCTCTAAACTCCTTCCCTGTTGAGAAACATACCAGCTTTGTCACATGTAGAGCACAAACCCTGTGCACAGCGTTACCATAGCAACCATTCATCAGTATTCATTACAGTAATGCAAAGCATTAATCCTCTACTTAAATATTTAACACATGCAAGCTTACTTTCAGAGATTACTCGGAAGATTTGAGTCTCAGACTCTGAATCGGAGTCGAATCTCAAGTCATTAGAAGCGCGAGTCTAAGTCCAGTCCAAATCTTTGGTGTAACTGAAGTCCATGTTGCAGACTTGATTCCCCACGTCTGCCATGTTCTCACATGTTTGGAACATTCGGGCTAATTTTAAATCAGTCAGAAAGCTTTATTTGAGGCAGACCAGCTCAAAATAAACCCCCTACAAGTGCTGGGCAGCAGAAAAAAAAAAAATAAAAAAATGGCCGAGCGAGACATGGAAGGATTTTCCCACAGGGACAAAATATATGTGATTTTATTTTTAAAAAAAACCCAGACTTGTTGTTGTTTTACGTTATGCATAGCAAACCATCTGGTGCTTTAAAGGAACCAATCTTTGATCATTAGTGGATTTTGTTTTCAGGAACATTGATATATAATTGCCAATGTCCCATTTAGAAACTCTAATGATTTAGTTACATACAAAAAAAAAAGAAAAAAAAAAGGAAGAGTACTCTGAAAAGAGAGCTTCTAGGCATGTGAACATGGCAGAGCAGTGAAAAATAATTATTTGCAGTGGACATGGAAATCTTTGAGCCAGTTCCGAGCGAACGCCCCGAGGAGCAATTGTGCAAAATTAAAACCCAAAAGATATCTTTAGCTGCTTTAAATTTGGGTATCACGAACAGGCAGCTGAGGAAGACCGAGGCTGTCCACCGTGTATGACGCGTCTCTCTCTCTTTTCTTTTTTTTTTCCCATATCAGTTAACAAGAGAAAAGGGAGAGGATTTAACAATGTCACACTTCAGCTCAGAGGAACTGATTGAGGCAGTTTTGCATAATAGGGAAATGGAATCCGGCTTCACTCAGACAGTTCAGTTTTTTTTTTTTTTTCCAATATAACCATTTGTGGTGTCTCTGGAAGAGATGGAAGACACCCAGAATGTCATTTTTAGATTTAATCAGTAATTTCTCTGGCAGAAAGAGAGACCCTCCCTTCCCTTTCTGTGTCTGACTCGTATCCAGGCGGCATGAGGACAGCGTCAGAGATGGTGATTCATCTGGGTGTAGATCAAAAGAGATTATTAATTAGTTTTAGTTTTGAGGATCAAAACGAAATAGCTTTGGTATCTGGTGTGCTAAAAATAGCTTTGCTGGAGCGCTGAGCCATACATGCCAATACAAGCATGTAAACACCGAGTCGTTTCCCCTGTAACGCCACCTCATCTGCACACCTGCTGTCAGAGACAAGACTCCTCAACATCCACAGGTAATACTCCGCCTTTCACTAGTTATTAGCATTTAGGCTGTTCTGGGCTTCAATGGCTGCAACTTTCCCCTGTGGTGGGTGAATAAAATACACTGAACTTTTCCTTTATAGTAACTTTGCTCAAATAGCTGCAACAAGTTTTGATTTCATTTCCCTTTGTGAAGGTGCTAACAGGAAGTAGAACTCTCATATAGTAGAAAAAAACGTTTTTCCTGTTCGTTTACGAGCTACGACTAGTGTTACAGTGCAAGTAGCTGCAATAGGAAGCTTAATTTATTTTATTACTGAAGATGCAAGTACTCACACTGTTCTCTAAAGGGGTGATTATGAAAATAACCAATCAGAACCCATAATCCAAATATATATCAGAACCATCTACCACAAGTCTTTGACGGATTTTGAATTAATATGAGTTGCAACAATATTTAATTTCCCCATCGGGATCAGTAAAGTCTTTTTGAATTTGAATTCCGAATATTTACTGGTTCTCCCCTGTTCACAAACTAGCACTAAAACTGTAGCACAACTAGCTGCAACAGGAGAGTAGGAAATGCATTAATTTGTCCATTAATGCATTTTTCCCTCTGTAATGATATGCATATTTCCCTCTGTAAATATTTGTGACCTATACTGGTGCTGGCCCACTTGATAAAATTGCGTAAATAGCTTTAAAATACACTCAATGCCACAGGGTTAGCACAACCTGACATTGAATTTCGTTCAGTGTGTTGGTGGGAGTTTTCCACATTGTTACCACTGCAATTACTATACAAGAGGCATTTTTATAATCTAGACTTTTAAACTGATCAGAGTCTTTATCCATTACTTCCTGCTTACCTGGTGTAAAAAAACACGACAAAATGAGCGTCTCAAGCAAATGCAGAAGGTATGTGTCGATCTCAATAAGGCAACAAAATTGAAATAATTGCAATATTTGAAGAGGGGAAAACCGAAATGTGAAAAACAAAGCTGAACTTGTCCTGCTACCACGCACAGTATTACAGGGTAGGTAAAAAAAAAAAAAAAGGAACAAATTCTTAATTACACTGTCAACTAAACAATGGATGGTATAATTGGGGTCATCAAGTCCCCATAAAAATTCACTTCAAGTCTTGCGTAAATTTCTTTAACAGGGGTGACAACAAAATACATCCAAGGTTTTTTGGGTTTTTTGGGTTCCACTTTTTAAACCTGTCTCTACCTCCATGTTCTCTATCTCAGTGTTTCCAAAGCAAAAGATATTTTGTAGAAAAGTCAGAGGCATCCATACAAAACAAACAGCTTTTCTCAGCACTCTTGGCAATGTAAGAATCACAGTAAGCAGCAACAACAACAACAAAAACAAAAAAAGAAAGCTGGATATTTTTTGCATTATGAAAACACATTACTTTCCTCTGGCACATGCAGCAGGAGGTATAATGACATTTCCCAGAAAGCAAACGCTCTCATCAGCAAGTTGTTTCTGTTTCGTCTTCCCAGATGCCTGATGTGGCTAATCCTTTCGCAGAAAATGAGCTGGACGTTGCAGGCTCGTCAGGAGAGCGACGGGAAAATAAACATGATCATGCAAACGGTTTGTTCCCTCGGAGTGAACCCCCCCGGCCCCCTCTCATAAAAAAAAAAAAATAAATAAATAAATAAATAAAACAGAGCGGCAGGGAGACAGATAGGGGTTACAGTGAGAAGCAACAAAAACGACTCAGGCAGGAAAATTCGCTTTAAGCTGTGAGCGCGGGAACAATAAGTGAATCTCAAACCACTTTTCGCTGAAGCACTGAGTCTAGTGTGTGCGCTGTTTTTTCCGGCTGATGTGTGTGGTGTGTGTGTGTGTGTGTGTGTGTGTGTGTGTGACTGACCCAGTTTGCCGAAGAGTTCCACTCCCAGGGCAGCATAGATGAAGAAGAGCAACATGAAGAGGAGACCAAGATTTCCCACCTGGAAGTGATACACATGTTAGACTCCCCTCCCCTCTACGCAAAGGAGCGCGGCAGTGTAAATATTGCTCGTTTGAAACTCCGGGGAATACAAGGATTTAGATTTATGTCAATGTTTTTTTGTTTGTTTTTTGTTTTAACTTAGTGTGTCTGAAACATTTTTGACTTCATTTATGGCGAGACCCCACTAAAAAAAAAAAAAAAAAAAAAAAAAAAAAGAGTCTTCCCAGAATATAAATTCTTTGCTGTTTGACATGTTTTGCAAATAGAGCAGCCAACACCTGCTCAAAATGGAGATTAAACAGACTTTGAATAAAGCTGCTCGCAGATACAAACACTGTGTTCTTGCAGCTCGTGATAAGAGAAATGCAATGTCCTTCTCCTCTCTCTTCCGTTATGCTAACAAACTGCAGAGTAAGACGGAGCAAAAATGTGGAGACCTGGTTATAGAGCCTGTTTGAAAGACGGCGCCGTTTTCATTGTCAGTCTGCAAGATATGCAATTAAAACATGCTATGTTACAGTGGTTGAGCCCTAATAAGAGTCCTTGTTTACCTGCGGCAGTGCTTGCATGACAGTGTCCAGGAGAGCTCTCATTCCCTTTGCCATCTTCAGAAGTTTTAAGACTGCAGGAGACGCATAAAAAGGTTTAAAGTAGTTTTTTTTATTGCAAGTTTTAGCCAGCTTTTTTTTGCAGAGCAATTTATAACGTCATAAAAATGTCCTATTTGTTATACACCACTAAAGAAATAGTTGTCCTGTCATATAGGATATGATTGAATTTCAGAGAGGAAATAATGACTTTTCAAAACATTTAAATTAATACGTAGATATAAAAAAAAAAAATACACAAGCTTGGTTATTTTGTTTGTGAGTGTGTGTGTGTGTTTGTTTACCTCGTGCAATGCGCAGTACTCTCATGATTCGGATGATGGTAGGATTTATTGGCAACGCAGCTTTCATTTTCAGCTCTTCCAGAGTGATTCCCATAATGGACAAGGCAACTATTCCAACATCCAGCTGATTCCACCTAAACAAAAGTTCAAATTCATTTCAATGCCACCAAGAGACTAACAGTGAAGTCACAAAACGACTTGTGGCAAATGAAAACTGAAATCCTTACAAACAAAAGAGTGGAGGGAGCTTCCAGAGACATGTCCTAGCATATCATACAGCTAAAAAAAAATCATTAAACTTCAGGAAAGTACTTGTTTCCAGCAAACTACAGCTTCAGTTCACCAGGCAGGAATTTCCAAAAGATAAGCTCAGTCTTTGTCCTGAAAGGCCATCCCATCTTTGTGACACTGATGTTTGCTTCTGAATCCAAGCCTATGCATTAACTGTGCTACGTTTCTCATGTTCAAAACTAACTCCGGCGGCCTCTGTAAAAGAGAAAACCCTCCCCAGCCTGTAATCTTTGGTGCCTTCCTTCGGGTGGCGATGACCCCAAGTTGATAATGTCTGACATGAGAGGACAAACAAAGTAATTAACTTTACTTCCTTCAATATTTACAGAGCTAAAAGAAGAACAAGAGGATGGGAAACAGACCTAATATTAGTTCTGCCAGAGTGCTGATCGTAAACAGTGAGCCAGGCATTTAAATTAATGGGTAGACCACCCACTTATCTCTTCGGGGGAGAAAACAGGATATTTTAGCCCTTAGACAAGTTGGACACACTCACCGACCATGTTGAGTCTACGTTACTAAACCCAAAGCCAACAGACCATGTTAAAATACTGGGATAATATAAATTTTTCTAACTACCTGTCACACACGGCGGATGGAGGAATGGATTTGGTGTTCAGTGCACGTGAAAGTGTTTCACATTTGCACTCGTGGTCTGTTGTACCTGTCTTTGAAGAACCGATGGAAGCCGAAGGCCACGAGTTTGAGCAGAGCCTCGATGACAAAGATAATGGTGAACACGTAGTTGCAGTACTTCAGAACCTCCTCCAGGTACTGCAGGAACACAGACACAAACATGAGAAGGAGAGCTCTCACGCACTGATCGGATATGGCTTTCACACATCATTAAGGATAGTAGATTTTAAAATGCAGGAACAACCTAAAACGATTCGAACCCCAGAAAGATGCGGCTTTAAAATAATGCTTATTCAACCAGAGAGTTTATTCCAGATGGGTAATAAGATGTTAATCTTTTAGAAGATAAAACAATGTAAGAGCGGTGCCATTTCAAAAGTATGTTTTATTCAAATATCGCTTTGAAAATTTGAAAAATCTTTGATTATGAGATCCATGGACATTTCCTTGCTGTCGCTCTGATTTTTAGCCCCCTTCACAGATTTTCACTTAGATTATGTGAGATGCCTAGATTGTTAAAGAACCCCAGCTACCAGCTTCTATGATACTTGAACACATTTACTTAGTATCTTAAAGGACAGCATTATAAGGAGCTTAGATATTACTGTTCAAGTTAACTATTTAGCTATGGCAAAAATGATAAAGAGAGTACGGTTTAAGAAAGTGAACATTCCTTTGAAATTAAAATGAACAGATATTTATTAAAGCAGCCTGGGATTTTTGAAACATTTATTCTCTCTTTGAAAATAGAAAAAGAGCAATGGGGGTTTGGGGGAAAATTTAGTTATTTAAGATTTATCGAGATTTTGTTACTTAAAGCAAATATGCCACAGGGTAGTCAGCCACGTTACCTGCGGCTGATTGTAGTGCTCGATGCTCATTGTGAAGACATTGATACAAATGATGAAGGTGATGAAGAGATCCAGGTAGTGGCTTGTGCACAGAGTGTGGATGGTCAGGCGCAGAGGAGAGTAGTCGGCGTAGTACGGTCTCTGCTTGGCCTCTGAAACACACAAACACACACACACACACACACAAACAGACAGACAAAGTGAGACACGGGTAAATATGAGCAACAGTTTTCGGTAACATTGCATGTACCAGTCATGTGCACAATGAGGCAATGATTGCTCTTTATTTAGGCTTTTTTTTTTTTTTTCTATCGCTGTTTGACCAAGATTGTATCCAAATGCTTCTTGCTGTCATAAAACACTCATGAAGAATATAAGATCCCAATTCCTGCGCACATGACTGGGTCTGTGGTGAGATGATAGGGCATGAGAGTACCAGGTGGGCTCATCATTTATTCATTCAGAAACCTGTTTCCTTTTGTTAATGGCACAGTACATATCTGTAAGAAAAGACTGTGAAGAAACCAACAGGCGATGCACACTTTACCCCAACTACCACAAAACAGTTCTACTAGTATAAAACTGATTAGTCGTGTTGGTTCCTTCGTCCTTTTGTTGTTTGTTTCTTTGTTTTAGCCCTGCCTCGGGATGTTTTCACTAGTTTATACTGGATCCTTTCGTTACAGTCTTCTGTTTTCTACCTGTGTTGCTTGACCTGCAGGCCCCGTGTTATTCTCTGCAAGTTCTCATTGTTTTATTAAGGTACTGCATTTGACCACTTTCTATCTCTGAGCTTTGGTCCTCTTCAAACCTAAAACATGACAGAAGAATCCTGCAGTGAAGAGGGTTATAAAAATTGACAGCAGAGGCGTCCGTAATTGTGCCACCGGTCGATTTTGTAGAAAGCAATTACTTCTTATGGGGATCCCCCGCCCCCGCACCGAATACATGTATTTTGAATTTAAGGTTAGATTTTTCAAAGTGAGATTATGCAGCTCCAATAAAAGGTGAAAGTATGGAATTATTATTATAGTATAATTACTTTCAACAAGGACACTCTTCCAACAGGAAGAAAATCTCTGCATTGTACTCTACTATAGCCACGACTGTGGATATCCATTCTGATGAACACAAAAGGAACCCACAGCCTGCTTCTGAATAGTGACCTTGTGTGCACTAAAAGAGATTGTATTCACCACATTAGCAAACTGCACTCACGTGTTGCATGCTAGTGTGTGATAAAGTAACGATAAAGTAGAAGAACACTAACCCAGGTTATGTTCAACTGGACGCTTGTTAAAAGCAGAATTCGAAGCTTTTAATCAAGTTAGTGACGCAATCTTGATTGATTAAATATCTCACACTAATATCAATCATTTTAAACACGATATATATTTTCTAATTGTCCAGTGTGCTCAAGAATGCCAGTGACGGTGAACAAACACTGACGCCTCTCTCGTCTCCAATAGCATCACTTCAAAAATAAAATCTCAGTCGGTCAAAACTATATTCTGCAGAATATGAGTTTGGACTGGCCAAATTCTGGTTTAAGAATATATTCTGAAACAGTTTAGCTCAAAACTGTTTTACAGACTGAGATGTCATAATAATAAAAAACATAAGACCCATCTTCCACTTACACCATAGTCTATTACATAAAGTGACTTACAAAAAAAAAAAAAAAGTAAGGTAAAGAGCTGTAGTTTTTCACATTATGTCATGTTACAACCAGAAACTCCAACTTATTCAATTGGGATTTCACATGAAGGGCATTACTGGGAAGTGGAAGGAAAAGGATGTGTGGCTTTAAACTATTTTTCTTTTTCTTTTTTAACCGATTTGCATTTGTGTTCGGTCCCATTTAATCACGCTCCCTCAAATAAAAATCACTGTCTTCAGAAGTCATCTAATCTGTAAATTAAATTGATCTAAAAGTGATTAATTCTGTACATGTGTATGTACATGTACATGTATCTGTGAAAAGGGGGAAATAGTGCAACTACCACCTCTGATCCTTAAAAAAAAAAAAAACACATGTGGATACTGAACTGGGAAAATAATTGTTAATTAAAAACCATGAACTATTAAACCTAACTTAGGTGGAGCTAAATACAGGGCAGTCCTGAAGGAAACCTTGTTAGAGCTCAATAAAATACTTGAGTAGGGCACATGTTCACTTTCTAGCAGGACACTGTCCCTAAATACACCCAGAACATCAATGTGGTGTATATATTCTTCAGCTACAACGACACAGAAAATTTGCCCAGACTTGAAAATTGCCAGACAGAAACTTACTGCCCTGACTTAATGAGCTTTAACCAAGAAGAATGGGTAAAAGTTTCTGATATGCATGCATGCAGAGACAAAACCAATAAGACTTTCAGATGTGACTGCATTGAACATTGACTCCTCAAATGACTGACTCAGAGGGCTGAATAGAAATGCAAGCAAACGTTTCTGTTTTTATTTCTTCTCCACTTTGCAGTTATGCAGAATTTTGGTTGTAGCATGAAAGAATGATGAATAGCTTTGCAAGGCCATGACAACTGAATCAAATCTCCCCCCCCCCCCCCCCCCCCCCCCCCTCCAAAAATCTAATATCCCCAAAAAAAGTGTGTTTTTTATTTTTTTTGTG
>NW_015113098.1:271323-282271 GCF_001443285.1 Poecilia latipinna | reverse complement strand
CCCCACTCATCTCGACTTAAAACCTTACTATGCACACAAAGATTGGTTGTTATAGTATTTTGGGTGCAGATTTGTGCTGATGTCTTAACTAGTTTCTATCCCATAAAGGCTGGAACAAAAATTTTACCAACAGCTCCATTACCCAAGATATTACCCAAATGATTAACAGGATTAGCAGCCAAAATGTCTGCTATGTTTCTGAGTCTGCCAGTCAAAGCCCGTTTGGAGAAAATATCTCTTTTCTACCAGAGTCAAGAGGCATCTCAGGGTCTTACACATGCATTGGGAGGGAGGGAAGGAAGGGATGTAGGAAATTCACAGACGAAAATTTTTACCGGATAAAAATTTTCCGGGATGCATGCGAAAATTGCAAATCAAATTAGGCTAAAATTATTATTATTATTATTATTATTATTATTATTAATCCAATTTGTGCAAGTGTCACTAAAGCTTATCAAGCATAACTGGTCATACGAATTAAGTGAAATTTGAGTGAAAGTTTGAAATTTCGTATTTTGCTAACGGTGATAATTTTGACTCACTGTCTTAGGTTTGGCATGCAGGATTAGGAAGGGACAGGATTGGCTGCAGTCATGCAGTTACATGCGTCAGATTGGCATAGCCCACAGCCTGCTGCAGTGATCAATCACATTTAGTGTGAGCTAGCCAGTCTTATAAGCTCTCCCTCATTCCAGCTGTTGTTTTTGCTAATCATTGCCCTATTTTTATCTTTTTTTATATATATATTTTTTTTTTTTTCTTTCAAGCTCTGAAAGCAGGCAGTGCTCAGAAAAATAGACTACCGACCAGCCCCTCCATTCTCCTTACTCCTGCGCTTTTTATCTATCATTTTGAGCCTCTTCTCCTCCCGTAAACGGGCCTCCTCCTCCTCCTGGTCCTGCCGGCACTTGTGGAAGTTTTCCACCACGACACCGACGAACATGTTGAGGACGAAGAAGCTGACGATGAGCAGGAAGGAGATGAAGTAGAGCAGCATCCAGGGGTTGTGGTTTCTCACAGGCTGAAGACAGGGAGAAATACAAACTCTTAAATTCAATTTTTTTGAAAAAAAAAAAAAAAGCTGAAAAGATATTTGCAAATAATTCTAACGACTTCCTAAACATACATCCAGACGGTGATTTGAAGAGGAGTGGCAAAAGAAAATGAGTTGGATTAGCGCTCACCAACAACAGATCATTTCCCATTGGGATAAATGCTACACTCTAGTGCCTGGGTATTACAAAAAATTTGCTTATTTCTCGTCAGATGACTGTGACTCAAGTGAGGCTGAAGCAGGTCATTCAGTCCTGCGGATACAATGCAAATACTTGCCTGCTGATTCACCCCGACTGCATCTAGTCCATCATACATGATGTTGACCCAACCATCCTTACACGACAGCACAAACAAAGACATCAAAGCCTGGAGACAGAAAGGTGGTTGTACTATTACCTTCATTTTGATGGTGTGCTTTAATGTGGCTTTTATATCAAAAGGAATTGAGAAGCCATATAGTGTTGTACAACAATAGACATTTATAGAAGAAGAAAAAAACTCTGTTAGAAATAGTGTACAGTTTAAAAAAAATAAAATAAAAAGATGTGGCTTTTAATATTGTGCAAACTTCATATAATCACAGATTCGTTTGATTCATGCACACCTGAATCAAGTTGTCGAAATTGTACTTCCTTCGTATCCACTTGTAGTTGGCGAGTTCACAGTCTGACTTGTTTGTGACGTTTTTTGTATCCAGACCTTCACAGTGGTAAAACTTCCCTTTGAACAGCTAGAAAAAAAATAGAAAAAATAAAAAATAAAAAAAAAAATAAAAAAACAGGCAAAAAAAAAAAAGTTATCTTCAGGGCTATTTGACTTTCATTAAGCTGTGACCTCAGTTGTGTTCAGCAAATAATGGCAGCAATAACATGATGTTTCAAAGTGCTTGTGAAACACATTGGTCGTGTTTTGTTTTCCCCAACACTTACTATAGTTGTGCATTTTCTTCCAAACTCACACCTTCGAAGAAGAAAAACACCAATATCTTCTTTTTGGATATTTTAGATGCTTTTCAATTGCCCATCGCTACGGTCACACGCGCACTGCTGAGCATTTGCACAACAATATGTAAAACAGCTCACGAGAGAGGCGCAGAAAGAGATGCATCCTATGTGAGGTAATTGATGTAGTGCGAGCTTGTGCGTCTGAGTAGTGGGACAGTAATCACCTGGACCCCCAAGATTCCAAACACAATGAAGAAGGCGCAGCAGATCAATACAATGTTCCCAATAGGTCTTAGAGAGGTGATGAGTGTCTCCACGACCAGCTTCAGTCCTGGGGCGCGACTGATCACCCTGGAACACACAGTCATGCACTCAGATATGGACAAGTTAAGTAGGCTTAACAGCAGTTCATTTAAATTAATATTGAAGTGATAGAAATAGAATTAAAACGATGCAATGACCTGGTGGTGTGTAGACCCTAAGGATAGAAGTTAAAGTCTTTTCAGCACACACTGCCCTGTGAAAGTTCCTCAAATCTGCCAGATTGTGAGGATGGAAATCACTTTTGCACAACCCTCTTCACGTGAGCATACAGACGTTCTGCCAGGTTTAGTTTTCTTTCAATGAAGACGCATATTATATTCATTTTACGATTGAGCTACTCTGGTGCTACAAAAAAAAACAAAAACAAAAACAAAAACAAAAAAAAAAATTCTGTGCAACTCTGGCTTTGTATCAGACACCAAAAACTGTCAATTTTGACACTGTATTTTACCATCTCACTCCCTTTGAGATGCAGTGTTGTTTTGGTGAGCCAAATACAGTTTTTGGACATCTTGGAGGATTTCTTCAAAAGTAACTACTACTATCCTGAAATATGACAACTTCAGTGCTACAAACAGATACGGGACAAATGTTTTGTTCTCTTAGAAGCTACTGCAACCCATTTTTGTTTTGGATCTTTGATCAGTTTCAAAGGAAAGTCTGATTTTTGGAATGTCACTGTACTTCTGTCCCACTTTACCATGGTGCATATTAAACACACTGTATTTTCTTTGTACACTTTGCCTGACTAATATGTTTATACAATGGCATCCATTGCTAATTCTCTGCAAATTTGTGACTAAAGAATGTGAGTCAGACTAATAGTTCATGGGGCCAGTCGTATTATTTATGCATCTTTTGGACCTCAGAAAGGTTGGAATTTCAACAAGATCTTGAACGCTTTTCACATTCTACGCACAAATACACACGCTGCGTACCTCAGAGGGCGAAGGGTGCGTAGAAGACGAAGGACTCTGAGAATCCCCAGGATCCTGTTGGTGCCGGTGTAGGCCAGAGAAACAAGAATGTCCACCAGAGACACAAAGACCAACACTCCATCCAAAACGTTCCAACTGGACTGAAGGTAGGTTTGATTCCCAAAGCAGAAACCAAGAGCGACGACCTGAGGGAACAGTTAAAGCAGCAGGAAGTTACTGCAGCACAATTTAAGCCCTCTGGGTTCCCCACCCCCCATATTTGCTTGATATTAAAAAATATCAAGCAAATATAAGTGAAGATGCTGTTGTTTACCTTGATGGCCATCTCTGCTAGGAAGATCACAGTGAAAATATAGTTGGACACACTCAGAAATACTCGCTCCTAAATAGAAAAAAAAAAAAAAAACAACAAAAAAAGTAAGACAATGCTTAAACAAAGTATAGCTAAGTTAATCCCATTAACCAAAACAAGATGCTTGTAATGATGACACATTCTGCTCTAAAAGCAGCAGAAGTTCCCTTTATATGTGTCAGCTTGTAAAAAAAAAAGATTGCACATTTAGAAGACGTGCGATGTTTATAAGACTAAGGCTTCAATTTTCAGAGGCAGACACTTTCTCTCTTTCAGAGGGTATGAAATGTAACAAATTAGCTAAAACTGCTAATTCAAGGGTTTTATGAAAAAGATTATAAGAAGTTCTCTACTGATACGTGCCATGCCTTTTTTATGTAATCTGTTTTTTTTTCTTAGAAATAACATCTACTGTGGCACCTTGATTTGTATATAAAGGATATACGCAACTTAACTTTTGCATTTTTTTTTTTTGATAGTGACATAAAAAGATGGACCTGAAAAAAAAAAAAAAGTTTTACCTGAGTAACTTCACCCCTGCTCACAGATTTATTTGTCAGGTGGTAAAATAAAACCTAAATTTGAAATCAAAACAACTTCTTTTTTCGTTTTATATCTCAACTTGAATGTCTTTAAGTATGACAAAAGTGAGGCTAATAGAAAAGTGTGTGAAATTTCTGGTCTGAGAAAGACAAGTGGACTGTGTGAGGACAAAAGTGATTATGTAAGCCATGTTTGTCCGTGACTCACCGTGCTGTGAGGCAGTATATCAGGCCTCTCCAGAGCGATAGTGATGCAGTTGAGGAAGATGAAAACCAGAACCACATGGTCGAACAATTTGTGAGTGATCACAGCTTGGCACCACACACGGACTCTAAACAGACACAGAGAGCGATATATAAAAATACCTGCTGCGGCTCTGAGCTATGAACCAAACGTTTAGAAGAATGACAACAGGAAACTTCACCTAAGCTGAACAAAAATTAGAAATGGAAACGACAAAGCCAACAACTATCTGAGAAAAATACAGATTATCAAAATTAACAGAGACATTGGCCAGTGACTGGAAACAGACGATCGTCTGGATCGACCTTGAAAAATAATCAGTTGCTCTGAAGCTGAAAAATGAAATGTTTTCTCTAATCATTTCACTAAAAGCTCAGCTTTTCAGGTATTTATTGTTAACAAGTTCCTGTGTCAGGAGTTTACTATTGAGTTAAGAGAAGCACAAAAATTGAAGAAAAAAAGTGTCAAGCTGAGACTGGTTTGTCTCTTTCAAGCCTATAACAGATTTTTAGCAGATAACAGGAAGGTGACTGACATGACTCTGTCATAAACATGACATAACACCTGTCATGAACATAAAGAAGTCTTTATGTTCATGACAGGTGTTATGAAATGTCATTCGGTAAATAATGACACTTTTAATGCAAAGTTGCTCTAAAAGTTGCATTGAAAGTCCATTAAAAATGCCAACTTTGCATGATTTTGTAAATTATGATAATTTAATGCAAAGTTGGCATTTTCAATGGACTTTCAATGCAACTTTTAGAGCAACTTTGCATTAAAAGTGTCATTTATTTACCAAATGACATTTCATGACAACTGTCAAACATTCATAAAGACTTCTTTATGTTTATGACAGGTGTTATGTCATGTTTTTGACAGTATCATGTCAGTCTTATGCACACCCCCTCAAAAAAAGTGTTACCAAGGTCAGAATAACCAGTATGGAGAAATGCTTAGCACAACGCAATACATGATTTTAGTGCAACAAATAATTATTATTACGTGGAAATAAGTAAATCATGTACATATGAACTGTAAGCTACAATCAAACCCCATCAACATTATCATTCCATTAGATCACAAAACTGGAACATGCCTCCATGAATTACACAATTATATTTCAATTATTGATGCTTGGAAATAAGGTAGAGCTTGAAAAATTAATCAAATGTAACTTGAAAATCATGCAGTGTGTAGGTCTTACGGGCTCTCCGGTGCAAACAAATAAAGCGTCCAGCTCTCGTGCTCCTTACACCAGCGGGGCTTCATGTTGTGGAGCTCCCTCCTGACCCAGTAGCAGAAAGGACTCTGCAGCAATGAGAGGACACACACACACACACACACACACACACACACACACACACACACACACACACACAAATATATATATATAAATGTAATTGTCAGCAAGCCACCAGCATCTTTGTTATTGACTCTTGCATACTGTAAACCACAGCTACAATCTCTATTAAACTGCAGTTCGCGTCATAATGGCAAACTGTAAAATTTTTACTACTACCACATTCGTTCTGTTTACTGCCCACTGTTAAATGTTTTCATCTAATTCAGAAGGCAGCAAGCAAACTGCTTATTAAACGAGCTCCTTTAGCAGCACGGTGATTGAGCTCCAACAAAGGCTTTTATTGATTAATCTCCATTTTAGAGTATTGCGTGACAGCCCGATTGTTTTGTCAACACAACTTGAAGTGAAAGGAATCTGAAATTACAAACAGACAATCAGGAGGCGTTCTGCGTCTCGTCATGGAAGACTTCTACCCAATCACATTTTTGTCTGAAGTTACAATAAATCAGCACAAACGGATCAAACATTTGTTTTAAGTGAATTTGTCTTGCATTTCTAAAATGAAAAATACATAGATTATGCTGTCATTTGCGATGTTTTGATTTAAAACTGTGGCGATACAGCTGAATGAGTTTTCTGGTGATGTGTGGATTCTGGATGGATTTTCTAAAAATGTAAACAGTTTCAAATAAAATCTCCGCATGTGGTCGAGCCCTCACTTCGACCTGACTTGAACACGCCGCAGACGAGAGACTGAATCGCTGTGCATAACTAACGGTGTGTCCAAAAACAAAAAAAACTTGACTTTCGACTTGTTTGAGTTATCGACTGGCCCGGGTTTGAGTATTCTGAAAAGTTCTCCTTGTTTGCGCCAAATGTTCATCTAACCTTTGCGTAATGTCCTTGAAATACTTTGGTTTTCCTCAGTCCACTGCAATCAATCTCAACACGATTCAGGGAGTCGTTCCCACTATCTAGTCCCAACGTAATCCAAAGATCAAGCAGAACTTTTTTCTTAGGTGCTGTCCAACGACTTTTATTTGATCGGTTAGACTTTTAAAGGGGCAATCTTTAATGTAGATTAGCAGAAATGTAATTCCAGCTCTGTTTCCCTGGGACTTTTGATGGTTTTGTTTTGTTTGTTTGTTTTTTTTCCACAGGTGCTGCTGCAGTGGAGGAAGCAACACCATTTTTCATCCTTGAAGCAAAGTGGACTTCAAGTGATGCTTTAAAGTCTGCTCCATAATAAAGAATTTGCTCTGTTTCTTGTAACTGTTTCTCTTGTAAGAGTTACAAGATAAACATTTGGTGAATTGATGGTTCCGAAAGCTTGAAAACGTCTACTGCATTAAATACAGATTTTAGAATCGGGATCAGGTCAAAACAAGCTCTCCTCAAACCTCCTGAGTGTCCAGTAAGTCAGATGAGGAGGAAGCTGGACAGACTGAAACGGTATAAGGCGGTAGGTTCCGCCTCGGATGACTGCAGCTGTGGGATCCATCAAAGATGGTCTGAGTACAGAGAGCTAATTGACCACTTTGTGGCACAGTGTGGGAACAATCTCATCTTGTACGTGAACAAAACACATGAGATAACTGTAGATTTCATGAGAAACAGGAATGAGTCATTCAGTATTTATTATGGAAGAGAAGTAGAGGCGATGAAAGAGTACAAATACAAACAACAAGCTGGACTGGAGACGCCACGGTGAAGCCGTATTCAAGAAGGGACAGAGCAGATTGTACTGAAGGAAACTTAAGGAAACAGAAACTGTGAGTCTGCTGTGGAGAGAGAAATCTCTTGTGCAGTCAGCTGCTGGAGTAGCGGCATTAGACTAAGGGACTTTTAACAATCTGATTTAAAAAGTGGGCTCTGGAAGCCCCGAAGAAGATTGTACATAGAAGGATACTGTACAGAAGGAAGGACATATTGGACCACCGTGAGCATGCTCTTTACAAGACTGTTATACAACAACAGTGAAAATCCTAGAAAATCCTCCTGCTCCCGGCTTTCATTATCTACTCTTTGAAGAAATGAGGACAGTTTGGGTTGCAACATTTATTCTGCCTTCACGAATATTACGGCATTTTTGAATTGAGCTGAACTTAACTGAAAAAGCTGCTTAATCATTTATAAGTATATTTAAAAGTATTTCCAACTAAATATGTCAGCTCTACATATATTTCCTAAACAGATTAATGTGTTACTCTTACTCCTTTTTTTAAACAGTGTTTAAGTTGTCTACGTCATCAAAAACATATTTGAAGGTATACATTTTTAAACCTGCGAAATGAAGGAATCCAGACTCGTACAATTCAATAAGGACTTTGCGTTAAGAGCATGCTCACAAAAACAAACTGTTTTTTTTTTTTTTTTCCAAATGTTGCTATGAACTCTGAGTCCTGTGATACAAAGTAAAGTCGCTCCAGCAAAGACGACATAAAAAAAAATAAAACATTTAAGAAACAAACTCGTGTCTTGAGCTTGTTGCGGAGTGCCGCTGATGTTAGCCGGTCCACATTTACGTCTTTAGGGGAACAACAAACATGTGTCTCCTTGCATAATAAGGTGGAGATAATTGGACCGTAACAGGTGGACTCCCAACTCAGCAAGTGCAGAACCTCAGAGCAGAACTCATTAAAGTTTGCAGTAAAACAAACAGAAGAAAGCTTAGGTCCACAGCTTCTGTGCTTTAGGATTCTAATTAAAAACAGCCCAGAGTCAAGCCTCCCAGACTCTGCTTTTTGGGTACACAGGCACTTATGTGAGCATGTGTACCTCTGAGAGTGTCTTCCGTTTGTGTGTGTGTGTGTGTGTGTGCGTGCTCTAGTAAACGTGCAGATTAAAAAAAAAACAAAAACAAAAATGACTGAAGTCTCTGACACCGACGCTCGCCTAGAACATCCTGCTCACGTCTCACTTAGCGCATCTTATGCACAGATTAACACAATCCACACACAACCACACCCGTACATCATCTATACGCCGCCTGCAATAAGCTGCATTCAGTTCAGTGCGTACCCAGGGGGGAGAGGCCTTTTGTTTCGCTGGATTTCATAGCATTATGAACTCAATTTGGAGTCAATAATAAAATAAAAAAAAACAAACCCTGAGCAATGTCACAACACAGGTCACATGAAACCACCCAGGGAGTAAACAGAGCCTCAACACGCAGCAGACCTGCACAAACGTTTTCGACCGCTTTCAACCGAGTGAGAAAACAATTATCGCCCAAGTCAATCGATTAAAGCATGACAATTAGCGTCCCTGTAGACGTTGCGTCATAAACACACACACACACTGCAGAGCGAATCAGAAGAGATCGAGAGAAGAGGGTTAGAAGGCAAAAGAAAAGTGGAGAAGTGTGGGTGTGGTGAAAGAACAACAAGTCATCCGAACCGCTGTAGATCTTACATTCAGGAAATTGCCTCCTGTGAAAAGAACAGCCTATAGCATTATATACTGATGCTACTCACCAGGACAAAACGCAGAGGGAGGTTCATGAAATATTGGCTTTTAGGTATAATCTATAGACTTGTAAAACCTGCAAGTCTTGTTCCTACTTTTTTTTTTAACCACAGTCTTTCAGGATTATTATTATTTGGGGTTACAGATTGATGCGAATACGCCGTAAAGTCCCGATCCATTCTATAATATTCATTTAGAGTTTAACTGGGTCACTCCAGCTCTCTAATTGCTTCCTTTATACTCCAGACTACAGGACATTTTCTCTTGAAATACATTTATGCACCTACTTGTCATACAACAACCACCTCAATATAAATGTGCTAGAGATACACGATAGTTACAAGTAGTGCATAACTGTGAAATGCAGGTAAACGGTTCATTATTTTTAAAAGCTGTTACAAATAAAGAAGAATGTTTTCTTATGCCGTGACAAAACTAGAACAAATTTCACACTTTCAAAAGGCTTCATATGTTTGGAACTCCCAAATGAACAATGATGAAAGGCCAAATTGTAGACAAGCCCCAGCTGTCACACCACCAGTCTCACATGTGACTGTAGAAAACTTTAGTACTCAGAAGAGTCACTTAATTACATCTTTTGGATGACAAACCTAAACTATCCCCCCCCCCCCTCCACCATCAGGAACTGTTGAATTTGATTTTCTGAAAACTTGACAATGTCAAACCTTTTCACTGGTGTTAGGTCTGTGTTCAGCTTGAGAGACAACATTAATCTCCTTTTGTTTTAACAAGAAAAAATCAGATTTGGAAATGTGCACTTAACTGCAAACAAGTAAATGAAGGGTTGGGCCCAGAGGTAAGACCTTTCAAAACTGCTCAAATCTTACTGCTGATTCCCAAATATATACATTATTTCATAAGCAGGGGAGTCACGATAACTTACATCTTCGTCTAAGTCGTCCTCCGACGTGAAGTCGTCTTTGGGGTCCGAGTTTCCGTTTGGGTCGTATGTTGCAGTCCTCCCATTGCAGTCGCCATACTCTGCTATTATGGTAGGGCAGAGAGAAGACGCCTGCAGCGGTTCCAGGGACTCCGGCTTCACTCTGCTGTTTACCCCAGCTTCCTCTTGTTGATCTTGGCACTCTTCCTCCTCGCCGCCTTCTCCGGACAGCAAACTTTCCCTCTCTCCGCTGGTGTCTCGCCTTTTGAGGCTCGGCGCCCTCCCTAGACTGTTCCAGCTGGAGCGGCGGCTTCCCCATGAGCTGATGGAACCACGGAGAGGGAGAGGTGAGCGCCGTCCAGGGCTTGAGAGAGTCTGCGGGGGGTGAGGGGGGAGAAAGGGCTCAGTATTTAGATCCGGTATTTTCTAAAATAAGATGCTTGACGATAGCGTCACAATCAAACTGTTCTAAAAACATTACAGGTAGAGTTGTTGTTGCAACTGTTTCAGGTTAAATGTCTTCTTTTTGTGCTTGGTTGGATCACAAATACTTAAAATGTTTGGTTGAATATGTTTTCATTACGCATTGAGACAATAATATTATTGTCAAGTGTACAGTGGAGAAGCATGATAAACCGGTGTATTTCTATCTCAGCTGTGATTTAACCTCAAAACAAAATTAAGAGTTTTCCCCAACAGTACCAAGCACCAGAAGTGTTAGGCCCCCCCCTGTTGTCACAAGTGGTCAGTCAGCTGTGAAGGAAAGCTAATTAAAAAAAAAAAAAAATCTAGCTTTGCAATGGCAAAAAAAAAAAAAAAAAAAAAAAAAAAAAAAAAAAAACAAACTTTTTCTTTGACTTTTTTTAACTGAAT